>NC_064630.1:570949779-571249779 GCF_023864275.1 Schistocerca cancellata
ATGACCAGGAAGGATTCAGGATTCACCCTCAATACAGCGGAAGTTCAAAAACATAACAAAATAAATTTTTTACGTGATATTTCATCATTTTTTCACTTACTATTGGCTGCATTTGTTGCTATAGGTACACTTTTCTTCATAAGTAAGAGAGACTGTTCGATGAATTTTGCACAGCATACAAACCATACTTACAGGTGTCTGAAACTCTAGAATCTATTTAATTTATGAAAAAATGAATGAGCTCTTACGTTTTAAGCTTTATGTTTAGAAAAAAAAAAATTGTAGTTAATTAACTCAATTTTTACCATAGTTTTTAATATATTTGGAAAGTTCTAGAGTTTCATACACCTGTAAGTATGGTTTGTATTCTGTGCAAAATTCATCAAGGAATCTCTCTAACTCGTGAAGAAAAATGTACCTATAGCAACAAATGCAGCCAATAGTAGTGAAAAAATCATGAAATTTCACATGTAAAAAAAATTATTTTTTTTATGTTTTTGAACTTCCACTGCTATGAGTGTGAATCCTGAATCCTTCCTGGTCATGCTCACAGAGTTTTATGAATCTATTTGTGAAAGTATAGGCACTGGAAATTAAAATCTCCTGTGGTGCCTCTCCTGCTTCAAGTCGGCCCGTTTGACGTCCTACCCCCCTTAATGCGAACTCCGCCGTTTCGTACCCATTGTAAAATACACTTTCTCACACACTCGGCTTTCATATTTTTTTCTGTGAAATATTGTCACAAATTAAATTAAAAATAGTTCTGATCCTTCCATTCTAACCAAGATTTTTGGAAGGCTCCACTTGGTTGTAAGGTGGGTGCCGGTGTTGGAAACCTTCTCTCTAATATCGCCAACATTTGGCCGAAAAGTCGCTAACTCCCTGATGGATCATTACTCGAGCAGCCCGCTCTACCTAGGGACTGAAAAATATATTAAAACAAAAACAAGGATGTTTGGTATACTTCACGCAACGACTGCCCCTGGTACAATGCAACTTGTCGAACAAGTCATCGACATTACTCTGTCACAGAACTCCCACTACGCTTTCTAATTTTTGTATGCGTCGAATTAGCGCAGAAATAAACTAAAATTAATTCCAATGCTCTAGTTCTGACTAAGGTTATAGGGAGTTTCTCTGCGGTATAAGGCATAAGAACCATGACGGAACTAGAACCTCCTTCCCGACTATTCGTCTCGGGGACCTCCTCTGCTCCAGTAACAGTTCGTCTGATCTTTGAAAGAACTGGGCTGTTCAAGAAGTCTGCCCTTCAGGGCATTGAAATACACCCAGACAACATGGTCGGATTTCAGTGTAACTTTGTACACGTACCCACCTTCGGCGGATATGTGAATGATTAGAGCTGCAATTCTCTGTAACAGGTAGAACCAGAGTATAGTGGTGCTACTCGTGTTTAGTGTTGTTACCAGGCGTCGTAGGATGTATAAGGTGCGTGACATCGTCAGATGATGAGTGATGTACTCGTCTGAGACAGCGCTATCAGCACCTAAAACAGTTTGAAAGAGGCGTAATTGTGGGTCTCCCTTTGGCCGGATTGTCGAATCGTGCAATATCCTGATCTGGAGGACATTCGGATGTGACAGTTGTCTGACGTCGGACTGCATTGGAATGTATGGCAGGCACACTGGTCGTCAAGGTCAACCATATGTGGTGACATCAAGAGAGAAGCGCCGTATTGTGCACCCAGTGTACCGTAGCCCCTTTACATCTTCGACTGCCGTTTAACAGTCCGTAGGATATATGAAACGGTAGACACCAACTCTATAAAACCAGTGAAGTAAAATTTAAAATTTCGTGTAATGTGTGTACTTTCGCCGTCTTACTAACAGGCCAATGTGGTGCAAGCAGCCCGTAACAATTATGGAAATATAACCATTTAAACGTGAAGATGTGTCTATACTGACATTAAACTGGTAGCTGTGAATAAAGCACCTTCATACAGCTTTGTGACTTTTGGAAACACCTCATCATTCTTGATTTTTAATTATTATAATTTTTATGATAATTTCAATGGTTATTGTGTGTTGAGCGTTGTCATTGTTATCTGTAATGTTACTGAACTGTGCCCCCCCCCCCCCCTACACACACACACCAGAAAGTTGTTTGTGGGTGTAATTTTTTTTCAGTCGTGTCCACCTACGATCAGTATTTTTATAGCTTTTTCCCTTAGTGGAGAGTTTTTCCCTTGGTGCCTACTCTTACTCGGCTTTCTGTGGTGTGTCGCGTCTACCTGTGAGTTCATGAACCGTGCCGGATTTCTTGCTGCCGGCAGGCGCGCTAACTGTTTGTGGGTTTGCGCTTTACCTGACGGTGAGGCTGAAAGTCCATCTACGTGAGCATATAACTGGGAAAAAAGCGTGACTCGTGTACTACGTGTCTGCACAAAATCAAAAGCCAGATGAATGATAGCTGCGCTTCCGCCCATCTTATGAGACTGCGAACCAAGACACTGCGGGTTACGGTCGTGAGGATTTAAGGATGCCAAAGAAGTTTTCAAAAGACCTCACGAGGCATTCAACAACACGCCAGTATGCCGCCGTCCCGGTTAGAAGATACGCTCTACAAATGGTGAGAAGGAAACTGAGGTCGGCGACCACTAAATCGTGGAATCGCTTGTTACAGTGAAACACTGCTGCCATGCTGCCCCTTGTTCAAGCAATCCAGCAGGCAGTTGCTGTTGACGGAGATAATGTGAAGGTGGACCAGTACACATCTACAGTACACATTCACCGGAAACAGAATCTATAGTGCCAAAAGTAGTATAATAGTGGAGTAACTAGTTAGGGGTTTTACAGCAGTATTCTAGTTTGTTGTAATATTAACATTTGCGAAGTATTGCCAATTTTTCGTAATATTTATAAGAATAGGCAATTAACATACACATTTATTGTTACCACACTAATATGAGTTGTAGGACACACATGTCTAAATTCTACCTCTTTCAAGATATCATTATTCTAGCCTAAAGAGTAAGCTACGAAATTATTCAAACAATCCTATCTTCACTATCAGGGTGTTATTCTTGGTATCTGAATTAAACATCGAACTTCTGAGAAAAATAAACACGCTACACTTACTTTTCTAAATATCTGCAAGTGGTACAAACTAGGAATCTAGGTTCCTAATAGAGTTTTTTCCCTCCTTTCCCCATCCCTGCACACTTTTCATGAATTGACATTTTGCATTTCGTGCAGCTGATCCTTTCTTCCATTCGATCTTCCCTGCGCAACTCAGAAAAGCATTCCTCTGTTTTACTAATAAGTTTCTGTGGAGGCCTTCCCGCAGAGTCCATAAAACGCTTCCTTTTCACAGGTGGAGCTGTAGTTCTACATTTCTTCTCGTTTGTTTCGGCTAGCTAGTTTTGCCCATACCCGTGGTCTAGGGGTAGCGTCTTTGATTCATAATCGAAACGTCTTCGCTCCCGGGTTCGATCCATGCCACTGCCTAAATTTTGATAAATAATCAGCATTGGCGGCCGAAGACTTCCGGCATAAGAAGTCAGCCTCATTTTGCCAACGGCCTTGTCAAAGAGGGCGCAGGAGCGGATAGAGGTTCAGGGCACTCTCTTGTCCTAGGGGTGGGAAATTGCCCCTAAAGGCGGAAGAATCAGCAATGATCAACGACATGAGGATGCAGAAGGCAATGGAAACCTCTGCATTAAAGACACGTAACGTGTATCCACGGGACATGTGGCCTGTATTTGAAGTAGTGTCATGATGATCTCTCCATAGGCAAAAGATTACGGAATAGCCCCCATTCGGATCTCTGGGAGGGGACTGCCAAGGGGGAGGTTACCATGAGAAAAAGATTGAATAATCAACGAAAGGATAACGTTCTACGAGTCGGGGCGTGGAATGTCAGAAGCTTGAACGTGGTAGGGAAACTAGAAAATCTGAAAAGGGAAATGCAAAGGCTCAATCTAGATATAGTAGGGGTCAGTGAAGTGAAGTGGAAGGAAGACAAGGATTTATGGTCAGATGAGTATCGGGTAATATCAACAGCAGCAGAAAATGGTATAACAGGTGTAGGATTCGTTATGAATAGGAAGGTAGGGCAGAGGGTGTGTTACTGTGAACAGTTCAGTGACCGGGTTGTTCTAATCAGAATCGACAGCAGACCAACACCGACAACGATAGTTCAGGTATACATGCCGACGTCGGAAGCTGAAGATGAACAGATAGAGAAAGTGTATGAGGATATTGAAAGGGTAATGCAGTATGTAAAGGGGGACGAAAATCTAATAGTCATGGGCGACTAGAATGCAGTTGTAGGGGACGGAGTAGAAGAAAAGGTTACAGGAGAATATGGGCTTGGGACAAGGAATGAAAGAGGAGGAAGACTAATTGAGTTCTGTAACAAGTTTCAGCTAGTAATAGCGAATACCCTGTTCAAGAATCACAAGAGGAGGAAGTATACTTGGAAAAGGCCGGGAGATACGGGAAGATTTCAATTAGATTACATCATGGTCAGACAGAGATTCCGAAATCTGGTACTGGATTGCAAGGCGTACCCAGGAGCAGATATAGACTCAGATCACAATATAGTAGTGATGAAGAGTAGGCTGAAGTTCAAGACATTAGTCAGGAAGAATCAATACGCAAAAAAGTGGGATACGGAAGTACTAAGGAATGACGAGATACGTTTGAAGTTCTCTAACGCTATAAGGAATAGCGCAGTAGGCAGTACAGTTGAAGAGGAATGGACATCTCTAAAAAGGGCCATCACAGAAGTTGGGAAGGAAAACATAGGTACAAAGAAGGTAGCTGCGAAGGAACCATGGGTAACAGAAGAAATACTTCAGTTGATTGATGAAAGGAGGAAGTACAAACATGTTCCGGGAAAATTAGGAATGAAATAAATAGGAAATGCAGGGAAGCTAAGACGAAATGGCTGCAGGAAAAATGTGAAGACATCGAAAAAGATATGATTGTCGGAAGGACAGACTCAGCATACAGGAAAGCCAAAACAACCTTTGGTGACATTAAAAGCAACGGTGGTAACATTAAGAGTGCAACGGGAATGCCACTGTTAAATGCAGAGGAGAGAGCAGATAGGTGGAAAGAATACGTTGAAAGCCTCTATGAGGGCGAAGATTTGTCTGATGTGATAGAAGAAGAAACAGGAGTCGATTTAGAAGAGATAGTGGATCCAGTATTAGAATCGAAATTTAAAAGAGCTTTGGAGGACTTACGGTCAAATAAGGCAGAAGGGATAGATAACATTCCATCAGAATTTCTAAAATAATTGAGGGAAGTGGCAACAAAACGACTATTCACGTTAGTGTGTAGAATATATGAGTCTGGCGATATACCATCTGACTTTCGGAAAAGCATCATCCACACAATTCCGAAGACGGCAAGAGCTGACAAGTGCGAGAATTATCGCACAATCAGCTTAACAGCTCATGCATCGCAGCTGCTTACAAGGATAATACACAGAAGAATGGAAAAGAAAATTGAGAATGAGCTAGGTGACGATCAGTTTGGCTTTAGGAAAAGTAAAGGGACGAGAGAGGCAATTCTGGCGTTACGGCTAATAATGGAAGCAAGGCTAAAGAAAAATCAAGACACTTTCATAGGATTTGTCGACCTGGAAAAAGCGTTCGACAATATGAAATGGTGCAAGCTGTTCGAGATTCTGAAAAAAGTAGGGGTAAGCTATAGGGAGAGACGGGTCATATACAATATGTACAACAACCAAGAGGGAATAATAAGAGTGGACGATCAAGAACGAAGTGCTCGTATTAAGAAGGGTGTAAGACAAGGCTGTAGCCTTTCGCCCCTACTCTTCAATCTGTACATCGAGGAAGCAATGATGGAAATAAAAGAAAGGTTCAGGAGTGGAATTAAAATACTAGGTGAAAGGATATCAATGATACGATTCGCTGATGACATTGCTAT
This sequence comes from Schistocerca cancellata, assembly GCF_023864275.1. NCBI lineage: Eukaryota > Metazoa > Arthropoda > Insecta > Orthoptera > Acrididae > Schistocerca > Schistocerca cancellata. The sequence continues at coordinate 570,955,701 of NC_064630.1, forward strand.
CCTGAGTGAAAGTGAAGAAGAATTAAATGATCTGTTGAACGGAATGAATAGTCTAATGAGTACACAGTATGGTTTGAGAGTAAATCGGAGAAAGACGAAGGTAATGAGAAGTAGTAGAAATGAGAACAGTGAGAAACTTAACATCAGGATTGATGGTCACGAAGTCAATGAAGTTAAGGAATTCTGCTACCTAGGCAGTAAAATAACCAATGACGGACGGAGCGAGGAGGACATCAAAGCAAACTCGCTACGGCAAAAAAGGCATTTCTGGCCAAAAGAAGTCTACTAATATCAAATACCGGCCTTAATTTGAGGAAGAAATTTCTGAGGATGTACGTCTGGAGTACAGCATTGTATGGTAGTGAAACACGGACTGTGGAAAACCGGAACAGAAGAGAATCGAAGCATTTGAGATGTGGTGCTATAGACGAATGTTGAAAATTAGGTGGACTGATAAGGTAAGGAATGAGGAGGTTCTACGCAGAATCGGAGAGGAAAGGAATATGTGGAAAACACTGATAAGGAGAAGGGACAGGATGATAGGACATCTGCTAAGACATGAGGGAATGACTTCCATGGTACTAGAGGGAGCTGTAGAGGGCAAAAACTGTAGAGGAAGACAAAGATTGGAATACGTCAAGCAAATAATTGAGGACGTAGGTTGCAAGTGCTACTCTGAGATGAAGAGGTTAGCACAGGAAAGGAATTCGTGGCGGACCGCATCAAACCAGTCAGTAGACTGATCACCAAAAAAAAAAAAAGTTTTGCATGGGCCGCACGTCAACTCACAGGCTCATTGGCTAGGCCTTGAATTTCTACTTGGAGCTTTCATTAGTTCCCTTCGATTCAGCGATATTTCTCCTATGGACACCTTCAGCCCAATGTTTGCCAGCCGTATCTTAAAGGGCACTTAAATTATGCGCCGATCCGATTCGTTCCAGAGCGTAGGCCACAAGTTTTTTTATGTTGGACATGCTTAGTTGATTGGTTGATTTGGGGGAAGAGACCAAACAGCGAGGTCATCGGTCCCATCGGATTAAGGCAGGACGGGGAAGGAAGTCGGCCGTCCCCTTTCAAAACAACCATCCCGGCATTTGCCTGAAGCGATTTAGGGAAATCACGGAAAACCTAAATCAGGATGGCAGGATGCGGATTTGAACTGTCGTCCTGCCGTATGCGATTCCAGTGTGATCCGACAGTCTGAAACTGAACGTTACATCTTCATGGAAACACTGTATATGCGTGAACAATCACTTATTCCATGATGCCCATTTATATATACTGTTACAGCTAAAAGCAATTAATCTGAACCCCAGTTTTCATAACGCCTTTCTGTTGTCATACCGTGGTAAGAAATAGTTATTTATAATTTCTAAGACTTTCCCGGCGATTTGTTGTCATCTCGTAGAATCGGGTACATCCCATTCTACGAGATGACAATAGTTATTTAATTAATAACTGAGTTTAAGGAACGCAGTAAAATTCACATAATTTCTAAACATTACGCTGGACTAATAATGATAAAAGCGTTTTTTTACAACCTCACTATACGAGCAAGTTTCTTAAATTGTGTCAGTACGATATCGAAAACTTATAGCGGCCTGTTACGGACAACACCGCCATTTTTTTGTTTATCAGTTTCCTACATGCGAACAACAACGAGTACGGGCCTTGACTCTCTGAAAACTATGATTCATTCATTTGTATTCAGCCATACGTGAATCATTATGTTACCACTTACCTTATAACAGTAATTCTCACAAAAAGTTATTTGAAAACTACAACAAAATCAGCACTATCCTCACATGATCTGTTCCTCAACACACAGAACTCATAGCCGACAATAGGGCTCCAAGGAGTACGTAGTTCAGACCACAGGCGTTGAGAGTGACTTCATTAAATGTCACGTAGTACAGAAGGGAACGAATTTTACATTTGCGCTACAAATTAGGAACGGGTACCTTAAAGGCAACTCCCCTCTACAGTCTATGTTAGATTCCCAGCTAATACGGAGTAACTGTGAACAATAAATAAACAGTAACTGAAAACTATCCTGGCTAAACACAGCTTCAAGAACTCCTTACCATTTTGGAGACGTAGTCTTCATTCTGCTTTATTCTTTGAAAGTTAGCTGTCAAATCTGGAAATTGAGATACGTAAAAATACAAACGCTCATGCCAGAACCAGCGAACACACAGTTCTTTAAAAAGTATGACTCCCGTGTATAAAAGAGCTTTAAACGTCTCATTAATTTACAAAAGAGTCAAATTGTTAAATATGCGACGTTAAGCATATAAGGGAGAAAAAATTTAGAAAAGGCTTGAAATTATGTTTAATGTTTGTTGGAAGTCGCTAAGTACCCTCATTATGCTGACAAAGGGAATTGTCCTTCTCCATGACAATGCAAGATCTCACACTGCAGGTCAGATCCGCGATTTATTGGACACTTTTGGCTGGGACGTTTTAGACCACCCACCCTACAGTCCTGAACTTGCGCCGAGCGATTACCATCTGTTCCTCCACTTCAAACACCTCAGTAGCAACGGTTACAATGATGACGACGACGTGAAAACGACAGTGAACTCTTGGTTATCAGAGCAGACGGCAAGTTTTTATGAAGAGGGTATTCTAAAATTGGTTGAGAGGTATAATATGTGTTTCAACAAACTTAGAAACTATGTCGAAAAACAGAGTGAAGTGTGTACTTTCTGAAAATAAATTTACTTTTTTGAAATAACCTTTCGTTGTGTACTTATGTTCAGACGGACCTTACGGGAAGGTGTCGTCGTTGAGTGACTGTAGGAGGATACAAGATGACTTGGAAAGGATTTGTGATTGGTGTAAAGAATGGCAGCTAACTCTAAATATAGATAAATGTAAATTAATGCAGATGAATAGAAAAAAGAATCCCGTAATGTTTGAATACTCCATTAGTAGTGTAGCGCTTGACACAGACACGTCGATTAAATATTTGGGCATAACATTGCAGAGCGATATGAAGTGGGGCAAGCATGTAATGGCAGTTGTGGGGAAGGCGGATAGTCGTCTTCGGTTCATTGGTAGAATTTTGGGACGATGTGGTTCATCTGTAAAGGAGACCGCTTATAAAACACTAATACGACCTGTTCTTGAGTACTGCTAGAGCGTTTGGGATCCCTATCAGGTCGGATTGAGGGAGGACATAGAAGCAATTCAGAGGCGGGCTGCTAGATTTGTTACGCGAGTGTTACGGAAATGCTTCAGGAACTCGGGTGGGAGTCTCTGGAGGAAAGGAGGCGTTCATTTCGTGAATCGCTACTGAGGAAATTTAGAGAACCAGCATTTGAGGCTGACTGCAGTACAATTTTACTGCCGCCAACTTATATTTCGCGGAAAGACCACAAAGATAAGATAAGAGAGATTAGGGCTCGTACAGAGGTATATAGGCAGTCATTTTTCCCTCGTTTTGTTTGGGAGTGGAGCAGGGAGAGAACATGCTAGTTGTGGTACGAGGTACCCTCCGCCACGCACCGTATGGTGGATGGCGGCGTATGTTTGTAGATGTAGATCACGTCTCGTAAAAGAGGCAGAACGACGATTTGAAATCATGGAGACTAAGTTGCTTAAATGAAGAGGTTCGCGTCTCGAATGACACTATCAGGAGACGTTTCGAGGTCGCACCGATCTCGGAGAAAATGAGAGAAAGATGTCTGCGACGGTTTGGACGTTTGCTGCGCGCAGAGGACGATGCCATTGCAAAGGCAGAAATCGCAGTGGAAGTCATGGGAAAGAGACCCAAGGCGCGACCTAGGCAACGCTGAGCCGACACTGTACAGAGACCTGAAGGCTGCAGCTTCTCATTCAGATATGGCCCACAATCGAACAAAATGGTAACAGCGAATCCAGTAGAAATGAGGCCACCGTGTGATATGTATAAGATGAGATTACCTCCGATGCCCATTCTTAGTATCAAGAGGCGGTTCGCTGCGTGCTTTAACAGGCGAAGCTGTGCCCCTGCGCTGCGCCTAAAACGCAGGCGCGCATTCCTGGCCGCCTGCCCGCACCCCGCAGCCGCGCCTCGCGGAATGGCGCACCTAATTACACGGACGACGCGCCGTCCGCGATAATGGTGGGGGGAGAGTGGAGTGGGGATGGGGCAGGGGGAGAGGGGCTGGAGGGAAGCCGCTCTGTCGGTGCGGTGGGGAGAGGAGCCGGGTGGAGGGGGCAATTACCCGGCAAGACAGCGCGGCAGCGAAAACTGGCGCCAGCAAACCGGCGCGGCGCTGCGGCGCCTTATGAGGTAATTTGGGCCGCCGCGGACTCCAATCTGTCCCCGGCGCAGGCGCCAGCCAGCACATCATTAAAAGCTCGCTGCGCGCCCAGCACAGGGCTCTGTTAACGCCGCCAGGAAGACAGCAGTGAAAGAGCACGGGGAAAAAAATAATGTATAGCGGGCAATTCTGTTGCGACAAATTACCGCTCGTTTCCTCTGCTAATTAGGCGCTCTCGTAGCACGACGTTTTTCAGCGGCCGTTTACAGAGAGGGCCTGGAGATTTCAGTACGTGGCCGTCGCAATTTCTGTTTACTGTCTCACCTTGTCGCTTAGCGAGGAACACCGTTCCCCATCGCGATGAAATGCAAACAGAGGTGTTATTAGCGGATGATTATCCTCTTAACTCGCACTCTAGCGAGGCGTAGGATATAGAGCTGATTACACCTTAACTTATGTGTATTATCTGGGAGCTGAAGAGAGTTCTCGTCCTTTCTTAGTGTTAACATAACATGACGTAGATGTGTGCGACAGTTTCGATCACGTGTCCGGATAACTTCGAAGGGGTGCGTGTATAAAGTGTACCAGAATTCTCTCGCTGATAAATATGTTTTATGCCCTATTACATCAAAGTATTCACTGTGCAAGGAAATTATAAATTAAATAGCTTGACTGACAAACTCTGGAAATCAGAATCGCAACTAACAAATTATGCGGTATCTATCATGTTCGAAAATTTCGAGAAGCCTTTGGACACTTGCTTCATCGAACTTTGTAATTTATAATTTCCTTCCACGGTGAGTATTTTGATGCACTAGTACGTAAAACTAATTCTCAGCGACAGAATTTTGGTATCAAAATACGTGATCGAAACTGTCGCACACATTCACGTAATATTAACACTAACTAAGGGCAAAGCCTATCTTCAGCTCCGCAGTAATCACGTCTTGCGAGTTATTTTCATTCCAAAAATGCAAAATCCACGATAAAAAAAAAATACATCCGATGATCACAGTATGAACATTACACAGTATACAGAATTAAGAAGGAAAATAAAACAGTTTGTGTTTTATCTATTCGGTCGCTTGACCATTTGCCCAATACTTAAAGTTGTATAAGATTTTTATGGGATCAGGGCGGGAAACCAGTTCACAGTTAGTGCTGCCAGTATCAATCCTAAGGAGAAGCCTGCGGAAACGACTGAAATGGCTCTGCTGGAAATTGAAAACGGCATAAGTATTGCAGTAAAGTGCTGCTTAATGACGGCCACATTTTGTGAGAAATATCAAGGCATCGTGAGGGTTCCCCAAAATGAATCATTGCGAGTGATAGATAAACATTTAATGTATTTGGAAAATTGCAAAAAGTCTCGGATAGCCTGACTCGATGAAGCACGCCTTGTCATTGACAATGGTTTGCTCAAAAGTAATTATATCCAGAGCAAACCTCACCTGAAGATAACTGCCTGGTTGTCAGCCAAAATATGGGAAAATGTCGACGTCATTTGGCTGCAATTTCGACATCTCGAGGAAAGTCTTTTGTGCAGCTTCTACGCAACGTGTTTCGCTAATCCTTCTTCACTTCGAGAACTTTCAGAAGGAAGTGAGTGTAGTCCATCCAGGAATGTGAGAGCCTGCAAACTTCTTGGTAGACCGATACTTGAGTATTGCTCTCCTGCCTGGAACCCTTACCAGTCAGGACTGATAGAGAAAATAGAGAAGAACAGGAGGTTTAGCAGACGCTCTTCCAATACCGATGGCAGGTGCTACAATGAGTGTGTAGGTTCAAATGGCTCTGAGCACTATGCGACTTAACTTCTGAGGTCATCAGTCGCCTAGAACTTAGAACTACTTAAACCTAACTAACCTAAGGACATCACACACATCCATGCCCGAGGCAGGATTCGAACCTGCGACCGTAGCGGTCGCTCGGTTCCAGACTGTATCGCCTTGAACCGCACGGCCACTCCGGCCGGCTGAGTGTGTTGGTTAGGTGACAGTGGGGAGGGGGGGGGGGTATTACTCAACAAATTTTAGCCTAAACTAAAATTTCCTATGAAACATGTTTCTTTCGTGTAATTAGTACTCTTAGTTGATGTAATATATTAGGCAATTTGTGAAATTTTTATTATAGCTCCTAGTAATAAACTAAAGCTCAATTTTTTTCATTTTAGCTGAAGCATACTTTTGTTGAAATGCACCCGTACTATGGGGCACTTTTCAACAGGGGATGGGGTACCTTTCAGCAGCTAAATAACCCCCTTTTATTTCTCAGTCAACTAAACATATGTTTTATTAATGTAGTAGACCTATAATATATCTACGGATATAAGTGTAGCAGAATTAGTGATACAAAACGCAAAAAAACGTGAGAAATAGAATTGCCTTCATCAAGTTTACTTTGTATTTTTTTTTCTCTTCTACTTGCCCTACAAAATAAGACATTGTCGATCTTTCCTGCAAAATCCGTAATTACAACAAATTCATTTCCTTTTAGTGCCTTAATCATCATTTTAATCCATATTCTCATAATCAGACGTACCTTGTAGGCATTTCCACCATATTCACTATCCAGTATAACTTTTTTACAGTCTTGCAGTAAGTTTTTTGTTTTCTTTCTCAGATTTCATTTTATTTACACCCACTCCATAGTTTTTCAAATGGTGCAAATGACTCTGAGCACTATGGGACTTAACTTCTGAGGTCATCAGTCCCCTAGAACTTAGAACTACTTAAACCTAACTAACCTAAGGACATCACACACATCCAAGCCCGAGGCAGGATTCGAATCTGTGACCGTAGCGGTCGCGCGGTTCCAGACTGTAGTGCCTAGAACCGCTCGGCCACTTCTGCCGGCCACTCCATAGTTTTCCCAGTCTCTTAAAAATTTCTGAAATAATTCAGTTTTCTTTAGGTTTTTTTAGTCTCAGTTGATGATGATTTCCCCTCATTTCTTTTGCCAGTTTTATTTTTTATTGCTGATTTAGTAAAAGGCCAGAATCCTCATCTTCACGCGTCTCTCACTTGTGTTTGCTTATAGTTCTTCGCTTTATCTGTTGTAGGGCTTGAACTACAGCTTAATACAGTTTTATTTTGTTTGCTTGTGCTACGTTTCCAGTTGTGCAGTTCAGTTCAGAATGCAAAGAACCAACTACAGCATCCAGATTTTGTGTTTAAACTCCCGTGTAATCACCTAAACTAATAGCCAAAACGTTGTGTGAGACATGCTTTATTAAGGATTGTTGCTCTTGATAACCTACTGTCTTCAGGTTATCGTAAGGTGAAGTGTGGTGTCACCGCCAGACACTACACTTGCTAGGTGGTAGCCTTTAAATCGGCCGTGGTCCGTTAGTATACGTTGGACCCGCGTGTCGCCACTATCAGTGATTGCAGACCGAGCGCCGCCACACGGCAGGTCTAGAGAGACTTCCTAGCACTCGCCCCAGTAGTACAACCGACTTTGCTAGCGATGGTTCACTGACAAAATACGCTCTCATTTGCCGAGACGATAGTTAGCATAGCCTTCAGCTACGTCATTTGCTACGACCTAGCAAGGCGCCATTACCAGTTGCTATTGATATTATGAATAATGTACCGTCAAGAGCGATGTTCACCATTTATGGATTTAAGTTAAGTATTCCACCAGCTACTTCCGTTTTTTCTAAAGTCTAATTTCCTTGTCCTGTTCCAGACCTCACGCCAGCCTGCGTGAGCTAAAACGCGTGCCTTTCGGCTTCCTCTAGTAAACCGGTGTTGGCTCTCCTGCCAACCCACAACATGAAGTGTTGATACTGGTCCATGAACCCATTGACCCAGCCTATTCCATCTTTATTTACATCTAAATTATTTTTTATACCTGAGCTCAACAACTTATCGTATTCGTATGCAAGCTGTCATGCTTGTTTGAGAGTCAATTCATTCTTAACGTTACTGACTTTTAATAATGGGATCATAACGTTCACATTCTTCATCTGTAGCACAAACTGTTTAGTTGTATGCTTTGAGTGATAACAATCAGGTGATGTTGATATGTAGCTGCTATCACTCAGCTTAACATCAATTTCATTATCGATTCTAAATCTGTCAAGTAAAGCAGAATAGTACTTCCCATACACATCTGTATCAGTTTTGGGAAACATGGTATCTTTTACTGGTTTCACATGTTTTGTAGCCGGCCGGAGTGGCCGTGCGGTTCTAGGCGCTTCAGTTCGGAACCGAGCGACCGCTACGGTCGCAGGTTCGAATCGTGCCTCGGGCATGGATGTGTGTGATGTCCTTAGGTTAGTTAGGTTTAATTAGTTCTAAGTTCTAGGCGACTGATGACCTCAGAAGTTAAGTCGCATAGTGCTCAGAGCCATTTGAACCATTTGAACACGTTTTGTAATTTTTCCCTCTCTGTTCTACGAGCGCGTTCTGAAAAGAAATGCCTCCGAATTTTTATACTGTTCTCGTGATCGGTTGAGGTGTGTATGTATGTATTAAACCGGAGACCTAGAAATGACAGAGAGGCTTCGTCCCGCCATAGCCCTCAGTGCCACAGCAGTCCACCCACCCCACCCTCACCCCACACCGAACCCAGGGTTATTGTGCGGTTCGGCACCCAGTGGAACCCCCACCGCGGCAAAGTGTCATACCATACGAGTGTAACCTCGAATGTTTGCGTGGTAGAGTAATTATGGTGTACGCGTTCGTGGAGATAGTGTTTGAGCAGCAGTCGCCGACACATTGTAGCTGAGGCGGATAAAAGGGAACCAGCCCGCATTCGCCGAGGTACATGGAAAACCGCCTTATAAATCAATCCATAGGCTGGCCGGCACACTGGACCTCGACACTAATCCGCCGGGCGGACTCGTGCCGGGGACCGGCAAGCTTTACCGCTCGGGAAGCTGCGCGTTAGACCGCGCGGCTAGCCGGGTGGAAACCGGTTGAGGTACTACATGTCATTCATGTTACTCAGTCGACTCTCCCGCTTCGCTGACGCACGTTGCATCCCTCTGCCGCTAGAGGGCTCCAAATTACAGCGTGTAACGTGGCGGCGTGTAACAGAACTGTATCGGCGCGTGAGAGACCCTCAGAAAACTGAAACCACTATTTCGAAGAACTGGTCTACATACTGAGCACCCTCACCTTCAGCATGACAATGCCAGACCATACACGAGCCCTGCGACATGTGCAACAATCCGACGCTTTGGGTTCACCATCATCGATCATCCTCCATACAGTCCCTACTAGACCCATTCGATTTTCATCTGTTTACAGAAATTTAAAAAATTCATATGGTTCAAATGGCTCTGAGCACTATGGGATTTAACATCTGTGGTCATCAGTCCCCTAGAACTTAAAACTACTTAAACCTAACTAACCTAAGGACGTCACACACATCCATGCCCGAGGCACGATTCGAACCTGCGACCGTAGCGGTCACGCGGTTCCAGACTGAAGCGCCTAGAACCGCACGGCCACACCGGCCGGCACAGAAATTAAAGAACGCGTTCGTGGACCTCACTTTGATATTGGATCAAGTGGTGGAACCAGAGGTCAGGTTGTGGCTCCGTCAATAAATTCAAACATTCCACAGTGACGGTATCAACAAACCGGTATTTCGCTGGGAGGAATGTGTTCGTGGCTAAGTGACAATGCTGAGAAATAAATATGTAGACATGAAGAATAAGAATTTAGGATGTTAACAAAGTTTGTTTTATTTTAGAATTTTTAAGAGTTTTCTCAGACACATACACACACACACACACACACACACACACACACACACACACACACAAAACAAAATCGGAGGCATTACTTTTCAGCTCGCCAACGGGTGTTAAGAAGTTTATTTTTGCAAGCTGACACTATATTACAAACAGTCCTGTTGGTGGAACATCTCCAACTCAGCATTATACCAGAAGTTGAAGATACCGCTTCAGTTGTAAAGTTCTTTTATTATCGCACGACCGTTTTCGGGCTCTTAGCCGTAAGAGCCCGAAATCGATCGTGTGATAATAAAAGAACTTTACAACTGAAGCGGTATTTTTAACCTCTGGTGACACTATATTCCTCAAGTCTAAAAAAAGAACGTATTTTGCACCTATTATTTATATAATAATAAATTACTGCCAAATTAAATAATTTATATTGGCTAGGGCTACATTTCAACATTGTTGAAATCTACCCCCAACCTTCCGCTTACTGTCCCTTAAAAAAAGGTATTTCAAGTTGTTCATAGTATTTTTAGATGCAGAATATTTTAATTAATTGGATGAATAGATGTCACTTACCTCAGTTAACATCAAGTTACAAAACAGAACTGAGTTTTACTTTGCACAGCACAGAACATTATATACAAACACTAACCCTCTTATGAATAATACTCGAGAGAGAGCCATTCTAAGCTGTTGTTCGGCTAGGAACTTGATTTTCGGGTTAGGAAAATGGAAATTTGTGGTAAGGTCTTATGGGACCAAACTGCTGAGGTCATCGGGTCCTAAGCTTAGACACTACTTAATCTAACTTAAACTAACTTACGCTATGGGTAACACACATACCCATGCCCGAGGGAGGACTCGAACCTCCGACGGGGGTAGCCGCGCGGGCCGTAGCAAGACGCCCCTAGACCGCGCGGCTACACCGCGCGGCTTCGCCTTAGGAAATTGATTATTTTCGCGTAGTCCAGTTAAACTTAGGTTCCAGTGGAGATACATCCAAACCGTGGGAAGGTACACCTAGTTGAAATGTGCACCTCTCTCTTCAACTATTTTTTGAAAGGACGAGAGCGCACTTTCGTAGAAGAGTCCAGCAACGTTTCGCTCACTCACACGTATATGTCGCGTAAATCTCATGAAGGTAACATTATAGAGGTTAGAGTTTACTCGGAGGCTTACCGACAATAGTTCTTTTCGCGGACCACTCGGGACTGGAATAAGAAATGAGATGGAGGAAAAAAATGGCTCTGAGCACTTTGGGACTCAACATCTGTGGTCATAAGTCCCCTAGAACTTAGAACTACTTAAACCTAACTAACCTAAGGACATCACACACACCCATGCCCGCGGCAGGATTCGAACCTGTGACCGTAGCGGTCCCGCGGTTCCGGACTGCAGCGCTAGAACCGCACGGCCACTGAGATGGAGGAGTGGCAGTGCTACACCCTCTATGGGTGTGACTTGGAGGTGTCCAACTCGTGACTGTCACTCCAGAGCTCTGCTGCTGCCACTACAGAATAAGGTAATAATAATAATAAAGGAGATTATCGATTTCAGCAACTGATGAACTGTCTTTGTACATAACTGAATTTGTACGGAGCCCCTAGTGTGCGAGTCCTACCCGCACCTGGCCAATTTTTCTAAAACATATTTGCAAATATGACAGAGCACTGAAAGACCTAAGTCGAAACAAGGCCCCGGGAGTAGACAACATTCCATTAGAACTACTGACGGCCTTGGGAGAGCCAGTCCTGACAAAACTCTACCATCTGGTGAGCAAGATGTATGAGACAGGCGAAATACCCTGAGACTTCAAGAAGAATATAATGATTCCAATCCCAAAGAAAGCAGTTGTTGACAAATGTGAAAATTACCGAACTATCAGTTTAATAAGTCACAGCTCCAAAATACTATCGCGAATTCTTTACGTACGAATGGAAAAACTGGTAGAATCCAACTTCGGGGAAGATCAGTTTGGATTTCGTAGAAATGTTGGAACACGTGAGGCAGTACTGACCTTACGACTTATCTTAGAAAATAGATTAAGGGAAGGCAAACCTACGTTTCTAGCATATGTAGACTTCGAGAAAGCTTTTAACAATGTTGACTGGAATACTCTCTATCAAACTCTGAAGTTGACAGGGGTAAAATACAGGGAGCGAAAGGCTATTTATAATTTGTACAGAAACTAGATGGCAGTTATAAGACTTGAGGGACATGAAAGGGAAGGAGTGGTTGGGAAGGGAGGGAGACAGGGTTGTAGCCTATCCCCGATGGTATTCAATCTGTATATTGAGCAAGCAGTAAAGGAAACAAAAGAAAAAATCGGAGTAGGAATTAAAATCCATGGAGAAGAAATAAAAACTTTGAGGTTCGCTGATGACATTGTAATTGTGTCAGAGACAGCAAAGGACCTGGAAGAGCAGCTGAACGGAATGGACAGTGTCTTGAAAGGAGGATATAAGATGAACATCAACAAAAGCAAAACGAGGATAATGGAATGTAGTCGAATTAAATCGGGTGATGCTGCGGGAATTAGATTAGGAAATGAGACGCTTAAAGTAGCAAACGAGTTTTCCTATTTGGGGAGCAAAATAACTGATGATGGTCGAAGTAGAGAGGTTATAAAATGAAGACTGGCAACGGCAAGGAAAGCGTTTCTGAAGAAGAGAAATTTGTTAACACCGAGTATAGATTTAAGTGTCAGGAAGTCGTTTCTGAAAGTATTTGTATGGAGTGTAGCCATGTATGGAAGTGAAACGTGGACGATAAATAGTTTAGACAAGAAGAGAATAGAAGCTTTCGAAATATGGTGCTACAGAAGAATGCTGAAGTTTAGATGAGTAGATCACATAACTAATGAGGAGGTATTGAATAGAATTGGAGAGAAGAGAAATTTGTGGCACAACTTGACTAGAAGAAGGGATCGGTTGGTAGGGCATATTCTGACGCATCAAGGGATCACCAATTTAGTATTGGAAGGCAGCAGGGAGGGTAAAAATCGTAGAGGGAGACCAAGAGATGAATACACTAAACAGATTCAGAAGGGTATAGGTTGCAATAGGTACTGGGAGATGAAGAAGCTTGCTCGGGACAGAGTAGCATGGAGAGCTGCATGAAACGAGCCTCTGGACTGAAGACCACAACAACAATTGCAAATCAGTTTGTTTTTGCTACTGTATTCAGTATATTAATTTGTCTGTTACTGTGTTATACCGGTAAATACACTCCTGGAAATTGAAATAAGAACACCGTGAATTCATTGTCCCAGGAAGGGGAAACTTTATTGACACATTCCTGGGGTCAGATACATCACATGATCACACTGACAGAACCACAGGCACATAGACACAGGCAACAGAGCATGCACAATGTCGGCACTAGTACAGTGTATATCCACCTTTCGCAGCAATGCAGGCTGCTATTCTCCCATGGAGACGATCGTAGAGATGCTGGATGTAGTCCTGTGGAACGGCTTGCCATGCCATTTCCACCTGGCGCCTCAGTTGGACCAGCGTTCGTGCTGGACGTGCAGACCGCGTGAGACGACGCTTCATCCAGTCCCAAACATGCTCAATGGGGGACAGATCCGGAGATCTTGCTGGCCAGGGTAGTTGACTTACACCTTCTAGAGCACGTTGGGTGGCACGGGATACATGCGGACGTGCATTGTCCTGTTGGAACAGCAAGTTCCCTTGCCGGTCTAGGAATGGTAGAACGATGGGTTCGATGACGGTTTGGATGTACCGTGCACTATTCAGTGTCCCCTCGACGATCACCAGTGGTGTACGGCCAGTATAGGAGATCGCTCCCCACACCATGATGCCGGGTGTTGGCCCTGTGTGCCTCGGTCGTATGCAGTCCTGATTGTGGCGCTCACCTGCACGGCGCCAAACACGCATACGACCATCATTGGCACCAAGGCAGAAGCGACTCTCATCGCTGAAGACGACACGTCTCCATTCGTCCCTCCATTCACGCCTGTCGCGACACCACTGGAGGCGGGCTGCACGATGTTGGGGCGTGAGCGGAAGACGGCCTAACGGTGTGCGGGACCGTAGCCCAGCTTCATGGAGACGGTTGCGAATGGTCCTCACCGATACCCCAGGAGCAACAGTGTCCCTAATTTGCTGGGAAGTGGCGGTGCGGTCCCCTACGGCACTGCGTAGGATCCTACGGTCTTGGCGTGCATCCGTGCGTCGCTGCGGTCCGGTCCCAGGTCGACGGGCACGAGCACCTTCCGCCGACCACTGGCGACAACATCGATGTACTGTGGAGACCTCACGCCCCACGTGTTGAGCAATTCGGCGGTACGTCCACCCGGCCTCCCGCATGCCCACTATACGCCCTCGCTCAAAGTCCCTCAACTGCACATACGGTTCACGTCCACGCTGTCGCGGCATGCTACCAGTGTTAAAGACTGCGATGGAGCTCCGTATGCCACGGCAAACTGGCTGACACTGACGGCGGCGGTGCACAAATGCTGCGCAGCTAGCGCCATTCGACGGCCAACACCGCGGTTCCTGGTGTGTCCGCTGTGCCGTGCGTGTGATCATTGCTTGTACAGCCCTCTCGCAGTGTCCGGAGCAAGTATGGTGGGTCTGACACACCGGTGTCAATGTGTTCTTTTTTCCATTTCCAGGAGTGTATTTTTATTTAATCTTATGTTTGGATAATTACGGTATTTACGGCGGCGAGGATTTTAAATTGTGTGCTATAAAGTCACTCCCTGTTTCGTGCGGAGGAAACGCTGATGTTGCAATTCACATTTCAATTACAGCTCGTTAAAGAAATCCTGGATATCTCCGTCTCCGCGGAATCCTCCCCCTTTCTGTCTGCAAAGAACAAAGACTAGGCTATAAGCATTAGCCTTAATTAGGCAAAACTTTGTGCAGGTAAATTTTATTTAGTGGTACGGCGCCGGGGTAGTGTAATTACGCGCAGTCGACACTGGCTTAAATTTCCTTCCCCTTGGCCTTTAAAGAGGATCTGATGATTCCGCTTGAGGGAGTTTGCAACCCCTCTCACAGCAAAGAGGAGCTTGCTTCCCGCGTTGTGGCACTGCCGTGTAACGGCCCAGCAAACTCCAGCCCCCTGCGAAGCTCGTATCTGCCACGTTGTGGACATCGTCGTCGTCATCATAATCATCATCATCGTCATCGTCATCGTCTTCAGTAGCAGCAAAGCAGTTCTGTGCAACTTACTGACTTCAGTAAAATGTGGGGGCAGTTTACGTTTTTCAGCTTTATCGGCTTCTCTACGCCCGCAGCGAGAAAATTATTTCTGAAAGACCGCGTGACGTTTCTGCCTATATCAATACGTAATTCTGCAACGTACAATTAATCTAAAATTCACTATTCGTGATAAAGGTTTTCATAATTAATAATTCTACGTTTACTGACATTTGCCTCTTGGTGGCATTTATTCAATACTATGCACGTCGCTCGATGGTTGTACAAATCGAAAACATTGAAACAGTTAGGGTAGTTCACACTAAAAATATTAATTTGCTGCAAAGCGCTTCTTGTACAGAATAATGGCAGGAACCATCAGCAATGCTTTGACCAAGCCGTAGCAAATTACAGTTCGCTGTGCGGCAGGTGCGTTTCACCGTCCAGCTAGTCAAACATGAGTTACCTACAGTGCGTTAATGGCTCCTGTTAACGAAATTCTACCACAACTGCAGTCACCTCTGTCTTACAGAAACCGTCTACTAGTGTGCCTCGTTTCGCGGTTCTATGTACATTTGCTGTGTATTTACACCAATATTTAAAAAATATTTAACAAGGCGGACTTCATACAGATTATGCTAACATTATAATATAATATCATTAACATACATCGTACCTTTTAGTAACTCAGATTTCTTTTTAAATATTAATTAAGCAGGTTCTCTTTTTTGGATCGGCATTTAAGCGTTATCATTATTGTATTTTCATGTACACATTCAAATCTTTAAATTATAATGTTGCTCATTAGATAATCATCAAACACATTTCTGCAAACATGGCAGTGAGTACCTCAAATCAGTATAGGTCACTGTTGACGCAACAGATCATTAGCGACGTTGAAATTTTTAGAGCTAGTGGTGCTACGAAATTTTAAATATCAAGCCTTTCTGTGAAATAATAATTCCTCAGCACAGCTTACTGCATCACAAGAATCACCAAAACGTAAAATACTGTCCGCGGTGTTTGGAAAGATAGCATGTGAAGTAGTTTTGATATTTACTAGGTAAGTGTGATATGAAAGTAAGCTGTAAAAAGGGAAAAATATAGACTTCTTTTACTCTAGGAGTGAGACAAGAGCAAATGGAGATGCTGCACTATGCTAATTTTAAATGGTATGAAAAGGACCGATCGTGCATTGTAATTATATTCAATTTAACGCAGTATCTCCGTGAAATACGTTGCGTGACTTGAAATCTCAATTTCAGGTGGGTCCGTTTATTTGTTCACGTTTTCTGTTGGTCCGAGTGATTATCTTCCAAGTTTTTCTGACGACCACAATGAATCTATAAACCTTCAGTAAATTAAACAGTCACTAAGGAGCCCCTGTAATTATTCCATTTCGTATCCCTACAAATTGTTACACCGAAGTATTTGAATGAGTAAACCGATACCTACTCTGACCCAGTGATAATGGAACCATAGGATTCGAGGCCTTCACGTTTTGTGAAATTGTGTTTTACATTTACAGCAAGTTGCCAACCTTTGCACCACCTTTAAATTTTATCAATATCCGACTGAATATTTGTGCAGCTTCATTCAGACAGTACTTCAGCCAATGGATTCAACAGCTACGTCTTATGCCTTGTGCTAACATATATTTATTTCTATATTTTTCTCCTCCAGTGTCATAAAAAGCTGCAGTATTCGTTAAGTTTAAAATATATACACGTATTTGTTGACATTTACTCTCTTTTGAAACCACTGGCCTCTACACAAATAGATCTAAGGTGCGAAAGTGTTAGGCAGCCGTTATCACGGACGCTACCGGTAAATAAGGACTCACATCCGTAAGGTCCAGTGCCCTCTATACAGATACTCTTCGTAGAGGTATAATCGCAGTCCCTTTGGAGGAAGGAACGAAGATTGAGTTTAACGTCCCGCCAACACTGAGGTCATTAGAGACGGACCTCTAGTTCGGAATTGTTTCAGGAATAGGGAAGGAAGTCAGCCTGCCGTGGTTTCCCTACATTTGTCTAGGTAAAGGCTGGGGTTGTTCCTTTAAAAGGAACACGACCGGTTTCCTACCTCATCCTCTTCCGTTCCATCTCTAGTGACCTCGTCGTCGATGGGACTGGAATCCTAATCATTCTTCTTTCTTTCAAGCCGAGAAACCAGTTGGGGGAGGTGTTATTTTTAGCGAGCATACTGGTCAGTACGCGCGTCGCGGTTTTCCCAATCCGGTAGTCTCAGCGGACCACTGCAGCTCTGCCGAGCCCAGCTAATCCGGCTGTACTTCCCACAAAGCTGGGAGGCCGGCGGAAGTCTGGCTGTGGCCTGGTGCGGGGGAATACCGTGACGAGAGGACGGACGAAGGGCAATCGCGGCAAAGCGCTCGTTTCCAGGTAGATGAGATTGCTACTGGTTTGTCGTAAAAAACCGCATTGTGATCGCTGGGTTGAAACTCTGTGGTGATTTCCACCATTTGTGGGATGCAAGAACATCGATTTGTTCGAGCATCATGAAAATATCTCAAAGGTAACTGTCTACTGATATATACTAGGGATTCAGAAAATATGTTCGTGTGAAACACGACTAGCTCTTTATTCGTACGATGTAATGAGTGCTATTGATAGAGGATCACAAATTAATTCCACAATTCTAGATTTCCAGAAGACTATTGACACCGTTCGTCACAAGGGACTTCTAATCAAATTGCATGCTTACGGAGAACCGCTTCAGTTGTCAGACGAGATTCGTGATTTCCTTTCAGAAATTTCACAGTTCGTAGTAATCGGCGGAAAATCATCGAATAAAACAGAACTGATATCCGACGTTCTCTAAGGAAGTGTAATAGGCCCTCTGCTATTCCTAATCTATGTAATCTATTTAGGAGACAGACTGAGGAGCCCTCTCGATCTGTTTGCAGATGATGCTGTCATTTACCGTCTATCGAAGCCATCGGAAGATCAAAACCAATTGTAAAATGACATTGGGACGGTATCTGTATGGTGCCAAAAGCGGCAGTTGTCTATCAATAAAGAAAAGTGTGAGCTCATACACATGAGTAAGCAAAGAAATCCGTTACATTTCGGTTACGCGATAAATCACAAAAATTTAAAGGCTGTTAATTCGACTAAATACCTAGGTATTAATATTACGAACTACTTAAATTGGAATGATCACGTAGGCAACGTTGTGGCGAAAGCAAACCAAAGATTTTGTTTTATTGGCAGAGCACTTAGGTGCAACAGAATTACTATTAAGAAAACTGCCTACACTGCCCTTGCCTGTCTTCGGCTAGAGTATTGCTGTACAGTATGGCATCCATACCAAATAAGACTGACGGAGGACATTCAAAATGTCCAAACAACGACAGCTCGTTTTGTATTATCGCGAGAATGGTGAAAGTGTCACAGATATGACAAGCGATTTGGAGGTGGCACTCTTCAAAACAGAGGCGTTTTGGTTAGGGCGAGATCTTTTCACGAAATTTCAATCACCAACTTTCTCCTCTGAATGAGATAATATTCTCTTGTTGCCAACCTGCATAGAGAGAAATGCTCATCATAATAAAATAACACAAACCAGAACTTGTACAGAAACATTTAAGTGTCCATTTTTCCCACGCCCTGTCAGAGACTGGAATGTTAGGGAAATAGTCTGAAATTAGTTCGAAGAATCCCCAACCAGGCACTTACACATAAAATGAAGAGTAGTGATTTAGATGCAGATGATACGTGCTTCTCAACTGGAGATGTGATTATCCCTCTACGAAAAGTATGTCTATAGAGGGCATTAAATCTTAAGGATATGAATGCTTATTTACCGCTAGCGTCCATGATAACGACAGCGAAACATTCTTGCACCTTAGATCTATTTACTTAGAGGCCAACGATTTCAAAAGAGAGCAAATGTCAATAAATACGTGTACATATTTTAAACGTAACGAATGCTCCAAATTACTCTGACACTGTAGGAGAAAAATATAAAAATAAACATCTGTTACCACAGAGCAAGACGTGAGACGTATCTGTTGAATCTATAGGCTGAGGTAATCTCTGAATGAAGCTGCGCAAATATTCAGTGAGATCTTGATAAAATTTAGATCGTTACATTATCATTGAGTCACAGTAGGTATCGGTTTAGTCATTCAAGTACATCGGTGTAACGATTTGTAGGGATACGAAATGGAACGATCATGTATGCTCAGTCGTAGATAAACCATGTGACAGACTTCGGTTTATCTGGTAGAATACTAGGGCAATGCAGTCAGTCTACAAAGGAAATTGCTTACAAAACACTCCCGCGGCCCATCCTGGAATATTGATCAAGCCTGTGGGACTGCACCAGATGGGAATACCGGGGGATATTGAACGTATACAGTGAAGGGCAGCACGATTGGTCATTGGTTTTGTTTGATATGTGGGAGAGCGTCACGAAGATGTCGAGGAAACTTAACTGGAAGACGTTTGAAGGTAGACGCAGACTAGGCGCAAACTATCCTGCGAACGCCTACTTAGAAAACTCGGAGAATAAACTTTAACCGATGCGTGCAAGAGCATACTGCAACCCATTACGTATCACTCAAATTGTTCAAATGGCTCTGAGCACTATGGGACTCAACATCTTAGGTCATCAGTCCCCTAGACTTAGAACTACTTAAACCTAAGGACATCACACACATCCATGCCCGAGGCAGAATTCGAACCTGCGACCGTAGCAGCAGCGCGGCTCCGGACTGGAGCGCTTAGAACCGCTCGGCCACCGCGGCCGGCACGTATCACTCCCTTAGAGACCGCGATGACTAATTATATTTGACACAGATGCATTTAAGATGTAGGCCAGAGCAGAATTTTATACGAAGTAAACTGTGAGACTTTGACAATGACAAAAAAACGTACACCATGTGATCAAACGTATCCAGACAAGTGGCTAAAAATAACTTACAAATTCGTGGCGTCCTCCATCGGTAATGCTGGAATTAAATAGGGTGTTGGCCCACCTTAGCCTTGATGACAGCTTCCACTTTCGCAGGCATACGTTCAATCAGGTGCTAGAAGGTTTCCTGGGGAATGGCAGCCCATTCTTCACGGAGTGCTGCACTGAGGAGAGGTATCGATGTCGGTCGGTGAGGCCTGGCACGAAGTCGCCGTTCCAAAACTTCGCATAGGTGTTCTATAGGATTCAGGTCAGGACTCTGCACAGGCCAGTCCATTACAGGGATGTTATTGTCGTGTAACTACTCCGCCGTAGGCCGTGCATTATGAACAGGTGCTTGATCGTATTGAAGGATGCAATCGCCATCCCCGAATTGCTCTTCAACGGTGGGAAGCAAGATATTGCTTAAAACATCAATGTAGGCCTATGGTGTGATAGTGCCACGCAAAACAACAAGAAGTGCATGCCCCCTCCATGAAAAACACGAGCACACCACAACACCACCACCTCCGAATATTTCTGTCGGCACTACACTCGCTGGCAGACGACGTTCACCGACCTTTCACCATACCCACACCCTGACATCGAATCGCCACCTTGTGTACCGTGATTCGTCACTCCACACAACTTTTTTCCACTGTTCAGTCGTCCAATGTTCACGCTCCTAATATCAAGCGAGGCGTCGTTTGGCTCGATGTGTGGCTTATGAGCAGCCGCTCCACCATGAAATCCAAGTTTTATCACCTCCCGCCTAAATTTCATAGTATTTGCAGTGCATCGTGATGTAGTATGGAATTCCTGTGTGATGGTCTGGACAGGTGTCTGCCTATTATACATTACGACCCTCTTCAACTGTCGGCGGTCTGTGTCAGTCAACGGACGAGGTTGGCCTGTACGCTTTGTACTGTTCATGTCCCTTCACGTTTCCACTTAAATATCATATCGGAAACTGTGGACCTAGGGATGTTTAAGACAGTGGAAATTTCGCGTACAGACGTATGACATAAGTGACACTCAATCACCTGACCACGTTCGAAATCTGTGAGTTCCGCGGAGCGCGGTATTCTGCTCTCTCAAGATGTCTAATGACTACCGAGGTCGCTGATATGGAGTACCTGGCAGCAGGTGGCAGCACAATGTATCTGATATGGAAAACGTATGTTTTTGAGGGTGTTCGGATACTTTTGATAACACAGCGTATTTATATGGATGGAAAAGGTTCGAAAAGTAATGCCAGTGATGAAAAAAACCCTTGAATTGGCAAGCGGCGCCAGTTACTCAATATAAATTCGTCAAAATGAGAGTGTTTCGTTATCGGCGCAAAACAGACCAACTGTACGGTGCTCGCAATGCCGGTTAAAGATTTGGTCAGTTTCAATATTTAAAAACA
Source organism: Schistocerca cancellata (assembly GCF_023864275.1). NCBI lineage: Eukaryota > Metazoa > Arthropoda > Insecta > Orthoptera > Acrididae > Schistocerca > Schistocerca cancellata. The sequence goes on from NC_064630.1 coordinate 570,977,148, forward strand.
CAGGCTGAAACTTTAAACGCTCGTTTTTTCAAAACAACGTTTTCTAAGTTGACGGGAGCTACTACTCATAAAATATGCATGCAATTACATTACATCTTTTTGTGACTTTTGAGTCGCCGATTTTCCTACTGTACTATGTAGGATTTTTACTATACACTTTAATTTCGATTTTTTGTGCACGTTTTTATAAAGAATTTTTTGTCGAATAAATTGACTTTTATTTCAGAGTGGCGCCATTTTGTTCAAAACCATTGTTTTTAAGTATCCCTACGTTCTACGCCAGAAAATATCAACAGTTTCAAAGCAATTTTAAAAATTTTGTTCTACGTTGAAAATTGTGGCATTCAGAGCTCTCACCATTCGCCTTCGCACTCTGCAAAGGCATTTCGTCGATGTCGTGTAGTGTCCTCTGGATGCATGGTTTTTATTTAAAAATGCATAATACAATAAAGGTATAAAGTCAGTTTTGTAATTGGTTTGTTATTTTGTTTAAAAACATCATGAATATCGGTTCCAACATCGAGTCACCCTGGTCTATACGCTTAAGCAATCGTCAGTTCCGCTCTTCATACTTGAATGGAACGGGAAAAAGCCTTAATAACTTGTACAAAGAGAAGTACTCTCTGTCATGTAGTTCGTGCTACTTTTCATGGTACGGATGTAGATCTAAATGTAAATGTAAAAATCTGCCACGTCAGTTTGGTACAATGACCAGCCAATACTACATTTAGGCAGCTCTACGCATTCCTATATTTGAATTAGGCCTTTTCGATCCTTGGCCTGTGTTGTATTATAAGCAAATAGGAGAAAGAAGCTGTCACTCAAAGCCAAGCTGCTCGACTCAGAAAGAAGAAGTTCACGATTTCTTCGTGCATCTTCTTCTCTCTCACTCTCTGCATACTTTCACCCTCCGTCCCTCCACACATTACCCCACCCCTATCCAAAGAGCACATATTTCAGTCACTCGGCTTTGGATATAGATTTATAGATTCCAAACGCCATGTCACTATATTGCTGTCAGTGACAACGAGAAACGCTAGGATGAAAAGGGGTATACAGTACGAAGAGAAGCAAAATAAACAATAAATGGAACATTTATAGTAGGAAATAACAAACGTCAGACCTTCGTCTGTTCAACACAGTGTAACAAACGCAACTGTACTTCGCTGCGCTGATGGTAAGCGTAGAAGATTTGTACACACAAAAAAGTAGAAAAAAAAGGTTGTCCAGTTTTTTGCCGTGTCGGTTGCTTTGAAACCTGTAACCGTTAACACTTTTAACACTGTGTGTATGCGTGTAATACAGCGAACGAGGTGGCGTAGCGGTTAAGGCGCTGGACTTGCATTCGAAGGGATCAATTGGTTCAAATGGTTCAAATGGCTCTGAGCACTATGGGACTTAACATCTATGGTCATCAGTCCCCTAGAACTTAGAACTACTTGAACCTAACTAACTCAAGGACGTCACACAACACCCAGTCATCACGAGGCAGAGAAAATCCCTGACCCCGCCGGGAATCGAACCCGGGAACCAGGGCGCGGGAAGCGAGAACGCTACCGCACGATCACGAGCTGCGGACGAAGGGATCAATTTCAAGTTCTTTCCGGCCATAGTGGTTTTCAGACGAATACGGGTACTGTTATCCTTTCTGGTCTCTTATGATATTCCCTCGTCACATGTCGCTTTGTAAGACATCCTATAGTTAATGTTCAGGTTTATAAGTGACTTTAATTTGTGCCTTTCCCCTCGATTACGGATCGTTACCTATGTTTGTCAGTCACTCTCGTCTTTTCATCACTCTAAATCCGAAATGGCTTATTAGGAATATGATTTATAAAAGTTTCTGCTTGGTAACGTTGAAACACAGTTAGCGTAAGAATAGTGATTATTTATTTTTCTAAGATAGTCACTGGAGTTTGTTGAGCATCCCCGTAACGCTCTTGCGCCTACTAAACGATCGCGTGACGAAACGTGCCGCTCTTCGTTGGCTCTTCTCTATCTCTTTTATTCGTCCTATCTGGTAAGGGTCCCAGACTGATGAACAGTACTAAAGAATCGGTCGAACAAACGCCTTTTAAGCCACTTTGTTCGCGGATGAGTTACATTTCCTTAGGATACCTCCTACGAAGCTTAACCCGGCATCTCCTTTTCCTGCTGTTTGTTTTATGTGGTCATTCCACTTCAGATCGGTCTCGATACGTACCCCTCGATATTTTACGGTAGGTACTGTTCCCAGCAATTTGTCATCAATAGTGTAGACCTTCTTTTCGTATCTATGCGCAATACGTTACGTTCAGGGTCAACTGCCAGAGCGTGCACTATTTACTAAATATCTGTAGGTCATTCTGCAAATCGATACTGCCTTCTTATAGACAACTGCATCATCTGCAAACAGTCTTAAAAAGCCTTCGACACGTTCTACCAGGTCATATACATAAACCACGAACAGTAACGGCCCTATGGCACTTTCTTGGGGCATTCCTGATATTAACTCTACATCTGTCGATGTTGTTCCATTAACAGCAACTTTTTGAACTCTATCTTGAATCCATTCGCTAATCTGGTCCGATACTCGGTAAGCTCCTTTTTTCACTAAACGGCAGTACGGGACGATATCAAATGACTTCCTAAAATCAAGAAACACAGCATAAACCATTTAAATCCCCGAGCACCTGTTACACTTTCATACGGGCCACTGCGACTTGTTAAGGTCATAGCAGCGCGTCTCAGAAGTCATTCGATGTCTGTTTAGTTAATGCTCGATACATCTTTCGCCGACACCGTTACAAAAGTGACATCCTCAAAGAATCGTTTGGTTCAGTTTCTTGACCACTGCTGGCGTATTGCAAGTGATCACTGCAATATTAAAAATTATTGTCATCAACCCTTGACGGCTATAGTCTGTCGGTAAACTGAAGAGCGAGCGAGCGAGTCCCCACTCTGCCTACCCAGCTATGTCACGAGGCACTTCTACAGGCTGTTTCACAACGTAGTGCCGACCCTGCCGCGGCGCGCACTTTAAATCTGTGGCGATGCCGTGTACAGATACGTTCCGGCAGCGTTTATTTTTAGACAAATGCGTTAAGACTATAAGGATTACAAAAGACGATAGCTTCTTCCGAAACACAACATTATAGAGTAAATAATATTAACAAAGAACGGAAGTCAGAATTCTATTACAAACATAGAACCGAATGCCTGTTCATGTCGATGTGTGTTCCTCTATTGCTATTCGTAAAGCGAATCCCATATAGTGCAGTCAATCTGTAGAATTTAAGGTTTGTTCCTACTTTGTGTTTCTACTAAAACTTAGGAGTCTCCTTTGAAGGGCTGCATTGAAACTTAACAATTCTTGCAATACGAAGAGTGTTTAAAAAGTAACCAGAAATTTATAATTTCTTGTGTTGTATAACTCTTTTTGCCTGTCTTCATGAACAAGTCTGGAAAGTATCTGTACAATGTTATGCATATTGGGTACTTACTCTGTTGTCAGTTGTCAAAAAGGTTCCTATGTTTTGGTAGCAGCATCGATTATTTGTTTTGCATAAAAATAGATTAGAGATTCTGTATTAAATTTTGTTATAAGAATGGAATAAAGGGAATCAAATTTTTAGAAATGTTCAATATTGCTTTTGGCGAGTCTGAGTATACCGAGGGCATACAAGTGGTATAAACATTTCAAAGCACGCCTTAAAGGACAGAGTTTTTACAAGCGTGGATGAGATTCAACATGCATAGTTAAGAGACCTATAAATTATACCGAGGAAACAGTTCCTAAAGTGTTTTGGGAATTGGAAAAAGCACCGTCGTAAGTGTATGGTTTGTAGTGGGGAATATTTTGAAGAGGATAACATTGCTGTAGATTGACAAATAAAGTTCTTACCAAAAGTAAAAAGTAATATGTGAACGCATCTCCGAGACTTTGTGACAGAATACATTGAAATGCTACTGTTCCATAAGCATCAAAGGTTTAAAGTATTGAATCACATTCTACTAGCGAAGAGTTAATTAAATTTACTATGAAGTTCTTATATTATTACTGATCTTTTACAACTAGTGATAAAGGTATTTATTGCATTGGACCACATTTGGGTGTATTTATCTTGAAAAACTACCATGTAGTACGTTTCTACCAAAAGAAAATTTATAGCGTATGAGCCTAGTCACCCTTGAAAGGACACACAATGTATTTTTTAAGAAATTATTCATTGCCTGTTTACTACATCGTATTTTAGAAGTCATCATCAACAGTGTCACTGTCATCGTCGTCGTCGTCGTCAGTACTTTCTAAATTAATAACTATGGCATCTAGTATATCCCCAATAGCCCATCCTTAACCCAGTGCTGTCTTTCAAGTTTGTCCAGGTGGAGGCAGTATGCACTCCAGTCATCTTGAGTTATCGTTTCAAAACCTGTAACAATCTGGACAAATGTTTGTATATGCTATTTTTCGGTTACTGTAAAATTTAGTTTCGAATAAAAAATAGGAGCTCATAAAATGGTTACATACCTTCTTTCACCAACTGTAGAAACTTCGTCATGCAAATATCTCCAAAAATATTTCTTCCTCTGACGAAATTTTTGAGTTTTGCCCTCGCCATTTCAATTGCATTTAAGTCTCAGTTGTATGGTGCAAATCGCAGCACAATGTGTCCATGAGCTTCAAGTATTTTATTAATTTCAAATACTTTTTCCTCCAGCTTATGTTGTTTAATTAAATAAATAATTTTGTTTTTTCCACTGAAGAATCAGCTTCCACTTTATTTAATAACCAATAAATCATCTCTCTCTTATTCGAAGAGCTAATTGGAGCTTTATTATGCTCCTTGTTGTAATGTGAAGCGTTCTCCAATAAACAGCACAGTTCGGTGGCAGATTCGGAATTACTTTAGTCGATATCTAATCTGAAAAATTTTCGTCGTTCATTTGCCCATGGTAGTATCCCGTTGCACATCCTGGTTTATAAATCAACTGTGCGTTGGGTAATAACCCATCTTTTGATCCAATATTGACCAGTATGATACTATTGCTTCCGCTAACAGTGTCCATAATGCCATATTCTCCAGGGCCCTGCCAACATTTTCTGTAAGTAATGTTGTTTTGCATCCAAGTTTCATCAATATAAAAGAATTTTCTGCCTAGCTCCCTTAATTTCCTCACTTGGATCAGGTACTTACATCTCTTTACCAGAATCTTTCGTTTACTTACAGATCTTTTCCAGGGAAATACCATTTCACGCAGTGTCTTTTGTAAAACATCTTTCTGCCAAGGAAAATCAATTTTTTGTTTCACGACAGTAAGCAATTTCCGTAATGTCGGCACTAGGTTTTGGTTTATGTAAAAATCCTCAATCGTTTGTCGTATAACCGACTTTGTGAAACTGTCTATAACTATGGGTTTCCTCCCCAGATTATTAGTTTTCTTTCGTGGCGATTCTAGTAAACCATGCGGCTTATTTTCGCGTTCCATATGTGTCCTGTTGTGGCGAGACAGACGTTTGCCTAAATTGCAGCCCTTTGATTGGGATTGGTAACATTAGCAAACAGTTCTTTTTGTGTCGCCTCCTTAACACATGCTGTTATAACATTAGAGACGACTGAACGCTCGTTACTCCGTTAGATACCTCCTCTTCGTATTCTGCACATTTTCTTGCAATGCAGGACGATTATCCATCACTTCCGGATACCTAAGTATATCAGCGAGTATACAAAGTTAATTGACTGACACTGGAAACTACGATCCCCGAACAGAAACAACGTATATCACTGCACGCCGATCTACACCGCTGCACAGGTAACGGGCCACACATTTTGGGTGTCCCTGTAGGCCGGTAACAGCGTTCTTCCGGGAAGGGCCACTTCCCCCACCAAAAGCGCTGCTCGCTCTTGAGTTTACAGACAGACTAGTTTTTATACTAGCTTCCGCACATTCACTGCTGATTGGCTGCCATTTCGTGCCTGAAACTCCACAAACCTGCATTTCCACATTGCGGTTATCTGGGAGGTATTGCTTGATTACAGGTTTGATGCACTGATCTGGCATCATCAACAGCTTCACCTCTGCACTCTACGTAGGCCAGGAGCGAAGAAAAATGTACGCGGTCGGACTTCACAATGCGATTCCTTGCTTAGTGATAATACAAAGTCGACTGTAAGAAAATCTCGTCTTGTCACAGCTTTTGTACCAAATGGGCGCCAAAGATCGTCAGTTTGGCAACACTGTGATCGTTTTACCCTCATGCTCCGCAAGCTACCATATGGCATGGAATTAGGGTTGTTAACCTCCTCTTCTCCCGAACAGGCCATGAAGGCCGAACGGGACCGACCGGCCGCCATGTCTTCTTCAGCTCATAGGCGTCACTGGATGCGGATATGGAGAGGCATGTGGTCAGCACACCGCTCTCCCGGCCGTATGTCAGTTTACGAGACCGAAGCCGCTACTTCTCAGTCAAGTAGCTCCTCAGTTTGCCTCACAAGGGCTGAGTGCACCCCGCTTGCCAACAGCGCTCGGATGGTCACCCATCCAAGTGCTAGCCCAACCCAACAGCGCTTAACTTCGGCGATCTGACGGGAACCGGTGTTACCACTGCGGCAAGGCCGCTGGCAGCGTTGTTAGGAGGCAAAATATAAAATCCGGGCTCGAAGTTATATTAAGCCAGACATTTTGCCCTGAAAGTAGGATTACCCATTTAATTGGATTTAATTGAGTCAACTGAGTATTTGCAATCGTGTATTAGTAACAAATTGTAGTCTTTTTTGCGATATCAGCGTTAAACATGCTTAAAATAAAAAAATAGTCAGTGAAGAGCGTTATAAGTTGGCGATTACGACGTCAGTTAAGTGCTCAGTCTTCTTAATTGCTCAATCTTCCTCCTAAGTTAATCTTACGTCAAAATAAACAAACTGTTCTTCATTAAACAAAATAAACAATTATCTCTTCTTCTGGGGCGGAAAACGAGAACATATTCAGTAGCTTCGGTCATTTCAATTTGACTTACGAAGAAATAACAATAATGTGCAGTTAAATATAAAAATTTCTCATTTGAACCCACTTTATCAAGTAAGTTATTTTTCTTCGAAATCATTTCGTGGAAATCTTGACATCATAATTTTAAATTATTCTACAACAATATCATTACCTTGGGACAGGCCTTAGTTGTGTCTTCTCTACTTCATCGCTGAAAAGCCTAACAAAACCGAACAGGCCGGATTTGTATACACAGTGACGGAAAAAATTCCCAGCACCAAAAATTAATTAATGTAAAGTAATGAAGTTTCGGGAATACATTTGCCTAGGTAACATATTTAACTGATTTACATTGCAAGATCACAGGTTAATGTATGCGCGAGATAAGCCATTGAAAATGTAAAATGCTGATACATTAATAACCAGTGTTGAACGGAAGCATGCATATGTGCTTGCATTGTGTTGTGCAGGTCCCGGATGTCAGTTTGTGGAATGGCGTTCCATGCCTGTTTTACTTGGTCGGTTAACACAGGGACAGTTAATGCTGTTTGTGGATGATGATGATGGAGTTGCCGTCCAATGATGTCCAATATTTGCTCGATTGGAGATGGATCTGGTGGTCGAGCTGACCAAGGCAAGCTGTCGCCAGTCTATAGAGGATGACGGGGTTACAACAGTGATATGTGGGTTAGCGTTATCCTGTTGGAAAAAACCCTTTGGAATGTTGCTCATAAATGCCAGCACAACAGGTCTATTCACCATGTTGACGTACAAATTTGCAATCAAGGTCGGGGGATAACCACGAGAATGCTCCCGCTGTCATGCGAAATCGCACCCCAGATCATAACTCCAGGTGTAGGTCCAGTGTGCCTAGTAAGCAGACAGGTTGGTTGCAGGTCCTAGACTGGCCTCCTTCTAACCAACACACGGCCGTCACTGGCAGTGAGACAGAACCAATTTTCATCAGAAAACGCAACAGACCCCTACCCTGCTCTTCAACGAGCTCTCGCCCTACTCGACTGAAGTCGCAAATGGCGGTGGTTTGGGGTCAGTGGTATGCACGCTATAGGGCATCTGGCTCGGAGCTGTAACCGATTTGTAACAGTTCGTTTGTCACAGTGGTGCCAACTGCTGCTCAGACTGCTGCTGCAGGTGCAGTACGGTGCAGTGCCAGAGCCATACGCTGAACACGATGGTCTTCCCTGTCTGTAGTGACGCATGGCCAACCGGAGCCCGGTTTTCTTGCCGCGACCACCCTGTCAGCAATCATGTACAGTGGCTGCATTACTGCCAAGTCTTTGTGCAGTGTCGCAGAATGAACATCCAGCTGCTCGTAGCCCCATTAGACGACCTCGGTCAAACACAGTGAGGTGTACATAATGGCGTCTTTGTCGCCTTAAAGGCATTCTCGACTAACACAAGTCACCACGTCCACTCTGAACGGTAACTAACGCTCACGACACGACGTGTGCTTAAAGCACAACTGAATTGCATCATCATAGTGGCACTACTAGTGCCACTCTTAAGCGAGTAGCGCGAAATTTAAATAGACATCATCTTCCGGGTGCAGAAACACGCCTACCAACTTTCGTTTACGTCGCTCAACTCCTTCTTGGTGTCGCGATTTGTTTTTTCCGTCATCGTATTTGGTCGGACACAGTAACGGTTCGCCGGCCGGTGTGGACGAGCGGTCCTAGGCGCTTTGAAACGTCCCCTTTCAACAATTATTCAAGACTGTGCTTAAACTGACACACAATATTTTTTTTAGCGCAACGCAATCTGACTTTCAGATATTCCTACAAAGGAATGGCCCTGACTAACATTAACCTGTACCTTTCACAAATCACTTACCTCACAAAAATCTTCGTTACTCAAGCTACTGCAATACAGCGAGCGCCACTACTGCCAGCTAAATAAAAGATTCCAACTACAGAAGGCACTAATTACGGATAGGCATAGCTAGCAATTGAAAGATGTTAATAGAAAACAAACAATGTATTTACCTTAACATCATAATATATATGGTAGTTCATGACATCCAGTTTTACAAATTTCAAAACTCCGCCATCTCTCTCCCCACATCCACCACTGCTGGCGGCTCACCTGAACTGCGCAACGCTACGCGCTGTTCACGTCCAGCTGCCGCTGCCCAACACTACAATGGCAGACAACAATGCAAACTAGCCACAGACTGCACACAGCACAGCCAGTGATTTTCATACAGAGAGCGCTACGTGGCGGCGGCGTTACCAATATAAGAACCTAAACAGCCTACTTACATCATAATATACACAGCAGTTCATAATATCCAGTATTACAAATTTCAAAACTCCGCCATCTCTCTCCCCACATGGCGGCGTTACCAATATAAGAACCTAAACAGCCTACTTACAGCTTCAGTCTGGAACCGCGCGACCGCTACGGTCGCAGGTTCGAATCCTGCCTCGGGCATGGATGTGTGTGATGTCCTTAGGTTAGTTCGGTTTAAGGAGTTCTAAGTTCTAGGGGACTGATGACCTCAGCTGTTAAGTCCCATAGTGCTCAGAGCCATTTGAACCATTTGAACCGTAACGGCTCATTTCCGGGAGCGACTGTCAGCGGGCACTGGTCGCTATTGTGGCAGTGCGGTTTTCCGAGTGTACATGGGACTGAAGCTATTCTCCAGCATGGAGATAAAGAGCCCGGCTTCCTCTAATCCGGCTAAGGGGTGCTGGTCTTGCCCTACTGGGTTGGCTTCAAAGGCGTGTGTGTTCCCCAAAGAATGGCTGGCGTGTCCTGGAAGCCTCTGTGAGATTGTCATCAGGCAGCACTACTTCACAGTTGGAGTATGAGCGTTAGCAGGCAATGACCAGTCGCAGAGCCTGCTTTCTGCTCCGGCGACTGATTGGCCGAAACGACTGCATGTGGAAAGAGGTTCATTTGAGCAGTTGCCAGCGGGCCCATGCGCATGCGCAGAGTACGCACAGAGCAGTCTAAGTTGTAGTTGGGGGACGAGGAGGGGATGCGGGGTTGTTTCAACGTGACCTGTGTTTATATTTCGGGATTTTATTGTTCCCTCTTCGTTTACAGTTTTCACGTCAAACGAAAATAAAGCGGATTTCTTGTGGCGGGAGGTATCAAGCGAATTGAAATACATTCACATAATTTACGGAAGACGAAAATAATATGTTATTAGTTTCAGTTTTCTGATTTTATTTTATTTCCAGGTCATTGGCAATCAAGCATTAACCATAAAGCAGAACAATGAATTTATTATTGTCAGGCCGGGCGCCATGGCCGAGCGGTTCTAGGCGCTTCAGGCCGGAACCGCGTTGCTGCTACGGTCGCAGGTTCGAATCCTACCTCGGGCGTCGATATGTGATGTCCTTAGGTTACTTAGGTTTAAGCAGTTCTAAGTCTAGGGGACTGATGACCTCCGATGTTAAGTCCCATAGTGCTTAGAGCCATTTGAACCATTATTGTCGGTTTACTAAAGAAATTTTACTTTTGTTAATCTTTCCCATAGAGGCATTCAATTTATTTGAAACAAAGTGTTGCATTCCACAGTATTCGCTAGTTTCAACTGCTTGCTCAATTTCTAACGCAAATTTTCATTTACTGGCACTTACGGCATTACGCCATAATGACGAATTAAAGATGAGGTACTATAGTACTGGTACTCCAAGAAAATTGGCATCCCAAAAACCACAGTGAAAAGCTTAGTACCTGGTACTTCAATGTGAATCTGGACATATGAATGTGCACTTTAAGCCGAATTATGTATTTTAGTATGGTTTACAACATTCCCATGCTCTTGGAGTGTTCTCTGACATCTTGTATCCTTCGTAACGTAATGTAAGATGTCTTAATGTTATACAGGGAGTTTCCGTAAGGGCGTGCAAAAATTTAACAGGGCATAGAGAATGTTCCACTGAACCGTTTGAAAGAGGGAACCAGGGACGAAAAAGCCAACTTAAGGAGATGTGGAAGTCAACATGTCTACCGCTTTGTCTAACATTAGTTTTCCAACTTATTTACAACTAACATGCGTACAAGTCTACACATATAGTGCTGTTTATTTATATGTGCATTTCTGTTTTCCTGCAAGGAAACAAGGAGGACGAGCCTGGTTACCAGGAAGTCATGATGCAAGTTTTGATTACTTCACTTGTCCATTACGTGGCTCTGTTGTATAGTATTTATATAGTCCCGTGACAGAACGTGCTATGAATCAAAGACAAGCCCGTTCATTACTCCGGGCTATTCAGAGACGTACAGTACCATACGATGGAGCAGTATCGGTACCAGCTGAATTCCCTTGATTATTTCTGGTGTGTAGGCAGAAGAGCCAACACCGTGTAGCTAGAGGAGGCCGAAATGCACGCGTTTAAGCTCACGCAGACTGGCGTGAGGTCTGGAACAATTAAATTAGTTGAGTCTAGTAAGAAAAGAACGTAGTTGCTGGAATACTTAACTTTAATCCATAATGGATGTACATCGCTCTTGATGATACATAAGTGCAATCTCAATATACACTGGTAATGGCGCCTTGCTAGGTCGTAGCAAATGACGTAGCTGAAGGCTATGCTAACTATCGTCTCGGCAAATGAGAGCGTGTTTGTCAGTGTAGCTTCGCTAGCAAAGTCGGCTGTACAACTGGGGCGAGTGCTAGGACGTCTCTCTAGACCTGCCGTGTGGCGGCGCTCGGTCTGCAATCACTGACAGTGGCGACACGCGGGTCCGACGTATACTACCGGACCGCGGCCGATTTATAGGCTACCACCTAGCAAGTGTGGTGTCTGGCGGTGACACCACAATTTCCTCTGCGGACACATAAAGTCACTTATGTTTGAGAACCTAATGAATACGGAGATGGAATTAGTTGCCAGAATTGTAGCTGCCTGTGACGTGATTAGGAACACACCAGGGATATTTGTCAGAGTGCGTCAGAATCTTGTTCGTCAATGTCATTCTTGCATTGAGATTGAGGGCCGTCAGTTTCAGCATATTTTGTAAGATACAGTACACATAGTACATTCGTTGTGTCAATGATGGTATTTGCAGTTAACTAATGTAAATAAAAAGTAGACAGTAAAGTGATTTTATTCCTATTATCTTCTTAAGCTGGCTTCTCTGACCTCAGGTTCCCTACCTCAAATTGTTCAGTCTCTGTCCTGTTAAATTTTTACACGCTCTTACGGAAACACCTTGTATAAGTACGAACATGCTTAAATGTTCGCTTGAAGGTGACTAAACAGGCAAATCTGGTTAGCAATATTGAATAAAAGGTTTTGTTTCAAATATATTTACAGGTTTAGTAGAATTTTACAAATCTCGCTTTCGATCGCGAAAGGCAAAGGTCCTGAGTTCGAGTCTCGGTCCGGCACACAGTTTTAATCTGCCAAGAAGATTCAAGCTTTCGCGTTTCAATATCGCATACAGTGGACGTTATTCTTACGGTAAAGGTAGCAGCACTAAGTTTCTGCACAAAGCCTTGACTGTAATAATTCCAGAAAGCTTTTCATCTATACTTCGTCCCAAGAATTTAATTTTGTCTTCTTCATTGACTGTTTAATCAAAAGGTTCAAATGGCTCTGAGCACTATGGGACTTAACATCTGAGGTCATCAGTCCCCTAGACTTAGAACTACTTAAACCTAACTAACCTAAGGACATCACACACATCCATGCCCGAGGCAGGTTTCGAACCTGCGACCGTAGCAGCAGCGCGGTTCCGGACTGAAGCACCTAGAACCGCTCGCCCGCAACGGCCGGCATTCTTCGCGTTTTGCTATCGCTATTATTACGCATCGACGGAACAAATATTGCACTAGAGTAGAAACAGTGTGCCGTACCGAGCGTCGATCTCGGGACCTTTGCCTTTCGCGGGCAAATGCTCTACCGACTGAGCTACCCATGCACGACTCAGGACCCGTCCTCACAGCTTCAATTCAGCCAGTACAGTTTCATATGAACACGCACTCCGCTGTAGAGTGAATACTCATTCTGGAAACATCCCCCAGGCTATGGCAAAGCCATGTCTTCACAATATTCTTTCTTCCAGGAGTTCTAGCTGTGCAAGGTTCGCAGCAGAGCTTCTGTGAATTTTGGAAGGTGGGAGACGAGGTACTGGCAGAATTAAATCCGTGGGGACGAGTCGTGACTCGTGCCTGGGTAGCTCATCGGTAGAGCACTTGCCCACGAAAGGCAAAGGTCCCGATTTCGAGGCTCTGTCCGGCACACGGTTAAAATCTGCAAGGAAGTTTCGTATCAACGCACATTCCGCTGCAGTGAAAATTTCATTTTCATTGCACTAGAGTAACTTTATCGAATAAGAATGTAAAATCCTGCTTTAAAAATTTTGTTCATAACGGGAAACAGACGCCTTCGGTCGACATCGGACGTCGCATGAGAGACGTAATGAGCAGCATGTATTTGGACTGACTCCACCTACACATTTAAGAAACGGAATTGCAAACATCTGCTGAACAATCAGAGAAACTGCACCTATCGACTCTTAGGACAGACAAACTGTGTATCAAGTTTAGTACCGGGTCCAGAACAGAACTGTGTGGCACCCTCTCCTTTACATGACCAGAGTCTGATTCAAATCTCTTCGCTGTCTGTCGACAGTGGAGGACAACGTCCTTCCTCCTACGTTCCACATGTGAAATCAACCATTGTTGAGCATCTTCCCTGATTCCAAAAGCGAAAAACTTAATCTGTTCACTCATTCAAATACTTCTGCTGAATCAAACAAAATACCAACTGTTCTCAACCTATCGTTTAGAACCACTAACGTTTCGCACACAAAAAATATTCCTTTTCTTTCTTTTTCACGCCATCAGCGAATCTTGTCGCTGATATCTTTCCGCACTTCCCTTTTATTTCCTTCAGTGCTGCTTCAGTGTGGAAGTTGAGGAGTGAAGAAAAGGGACTACACCTCTTATTGTGACCTTGTCGATCCGAGCATTCCGTTCTTGTCTTCCAGTCGTATTGCTACGTTTTCTTTCCTGAACATATTGTGTCACACGTCTTTCCCTGCAGCGTAAACCTATTTCGGCATCGATAAGCTTTTTCCAGGTTAACAAATCTTGGCTATAGGGGCTTTATTCAGAAAAGGCTTCCGATTGACTGTTGCGATAATGGCTAAACGTTACATTGTCAAGCATTTCGAGCATATATTCGTCATTATCTGGCGATCTTATTGCATGCCTAAGCAGATAAAAATTATTGAAGTAGTCAGAAACTAGCTGTTTGATAATTTGTAATCTTGAGGCAGTCGCTTCTTACGAGAAAATTCAAGCTGTTGATCGTGGCAACGTCTGTGTCCAGCTCATGACAATATTTTGACTCTCATTAATATGTTACATTTAGTATTGCAACCGCGTGTCAAAAGTTTTACTTTAGATTCATGCGTATAAACCACAACACAAAAAACGAGATTGTGACAATTGTACAGAGTAACAGTTTTGTGGGAATGGAATGTATTGAGATTTTTCGGAGCCAAGACAGTTCAGGTAGGTCCTAGGTATTTTCCCTTCACATTCGTCGACGTCACCAACTCACAACCAGAATTGTCATATTCCGAACTAACCTAGATAGATCAGTCTACCACTTTAAACAAGTTTTTTGCTTTCACATTCGCTGGATCGCCAGCTCACAGACTATACCTTCCATCCTTAGACCTTGGGCTAAGGCCACCCTCATATGGGATTTGTTTCCTATCGTGAAGTACGTAAGACGTGGCTTCCATCATGGTTAGTTCACGCTTAGAAATGAGCTAATACATCACACGGAACATGCTTCCCTTCGTGATTCGTGACAGCAGTGCTGTCCAACTGCAGTTGTCAGCTGTGTCAATATCCATGAACATGGTACAAGACAAATAGGAAAGTCCCATGCCAAGACATTTAGGAAATTTTAATATTTTCATTACAAATAGTGCGACACAAATTCGTGATGATCATCCACATGTGATGAACATTATTTCATCATACTAACTGTTTAGTAAAACTCTAAGATCATTTTTATTAGAGTACTGCTTCTAACGAGTAGCAGGATTTTTAGAACGTTCAATATACAGGATTTTAAAGAAGAAAATGTAAAATCTCCTACTGCAAGTGGTGCAACCTTTCTTGTTGCGCAAGCAACCACACAGAATATTTCTAAAGGAAATGCAGGGTGTGGGGCATAAGTGCAGGTATTTCTAGAGACAACGGAGGATAGTGTATTGAACAACATTACATCAGTATTTACAACATTTGCAGACTAATAATTATAGCTACCACGAGTGGTATGTTTTTATATTGCTTAGTATGTGTGGCGCTAGCAAGCCATTAAAGTTAATTTTCCCCTGGGCAGTAGGTCAGGTATTGAAGTGTAGATGTGTGAAAGCAAAAGGAAACTGTATACTGACCGGTGCAGTCCACTTCGTTGTGTGTTTACGACTGTGCAGAAAACATCAGGTAGTAAATTAAATGATGTGTTTGCAGGTGTTAGGTGCAGAGAGAGAGAGAGAAAAAAAAAAACTTACTCACTGAGATTGGTGCATATTAAGGTACCAATGATCACAATAGCTGTAGCTATACCCCTAATATCATGTGTGTATATCAACATCTGGAACTTTTTTGGGTGAATGAATCAATAAATAAATAGTGAATTGGGATCGAATGAGGCAGTGATGTAAAAAGCAATTCGGAATTCGTTGGTGCATTTTCTCTGACAGGTTCACTCCTGAGAGAGAGAGAGAGAGAGAGAGAGAGAGGGAGAGAGACCGAGACAAAGAATGCAGTATTACAGAATATAATTGCATTAAGAGAAAAAAATGTTACAGAATCACTTACAAAACGCAAAGGTGAATAAAAAGTATTCGTGGGTAGCGGAACGTGAACCAACTTTCTTTGACTGAACAACACAGCGTCTCTATCCATTATATTACAGTAATCTGACATCTGCTTCTGCGTCTGATATGATATCCTAAAGGTATCAACCGATGAGTGTCATTAATTGACATTGAATTATATCAAACCATGTCTTCCTCGCGTCGTTGCTTTAAAACGGCACACTTTCATAATACGCAAGATATAATACGAAAACAACAAAATGCTGAAGTTCGTTAACCACCAACATGACGTTTCCCGACATTTTATTGCAGAAAATCGTACCAAAATCGACACGTTTTCAGAAATCCTCAATGTGCTGGAACTTCTAAATAGTATACGATCATAGGACTTTTGTTTTACAGTAAAGTTCACCAAATAAGTGCCTCAATTGAAAACCATTTAATCCAGTTTGGCGTCTCCCATTTATAATGCGATCTTGCCTCTCATGCTCTACATGGAGCAAAAATTTGATTTATCTCATTCAGTATCACATTTCACCAGAAATATCACGTTGTGAGTCACAAAATTCGACCAGCTCCTCGTCTACGAACGCGTTCACTTGCCGTGTGCGGACGGCTTAAGCCTTAGATCAGTCTGTACCCTACAACCAGGTGATCTCCTTAAACAATCGGTGGCTTCGCCAACTCACAAACAAGCTGTCACATTTTAACCTAACCTAGGCCTCGCCTGAAGATGGACAAACCAGCCTGAAGCTGGTAAAGGCAAAACAAATTGTCAAAAAAAGTGGCTGCTCGCAGTTTTTCAACTTTTAAATGTATACAAAAACTGAATTATCTTTTCCTCTCCCCACTCTCTCCAGACACTCACAAATACACACACACCACACACACATACACACACACACACACATACGCTTTTTCTCTCAGAAGAAATAACTGCAACAAGACTGTATTCGACATTAGAAACAGTTTGCAAATTATCATTTTACACTATTTCACTAACTTTTGTCTTCTTATGCAAGCAATAAAACGTCCTGATGACAAGCCAAACATGCTCCAAACGCCACTTTTTTGTGAGTCAGTCTTCTGACTGGTTTGATATGGCCCGTCAAGAATTCCTCTGACTGAAGAAACTGCAACCTACATCCTCCATTATAGGGTGGATGTATTCCGATATCTGTCGTCCTCTACAGTTTTTACCCACTAGTACCATGGCAGTTATTCCCTAAAGTCTTAACAGATGTCCTACCATTCTGTCTCTTCTTTTTGTCAATGTTTTCCATATGTACCCGCCGAGAACCTCCTCACTCCTTACCTTATCAGTCCACCAAGTCTTCATCATTCTTCTGTAGCACCACATCTCATACGCTTAGATTCTCTTCTGGTCCGGTTTTCCCACAGTCCATGTTTCACTGCCATACAATGCTGTGCTCCAAACGTACATTCTCAGAAATTTCTTCCTCAAATTAAGGCCCATGTTTTACACTAGTCGACTTCTCTCTGCCAGGAATGTCCTTTTAGCCAGTGCTAGTCTGCTTTCTGTGTCCTCCTTGCTCTGGCCATCATGTGTTATTTTGCTGCCTAGCTAGCAGAACTCCTTAACTTCGTCTACTTCGTGATCCCCAATTCTGAAGTTAAGTTTCGCGCTGTTCTCATCTTTTTTACTTGTCATTACTTTCGTCTTTCTTCAATTTACTCTCAGTCCCTATTCTGTACTCATTAGACTGTTCATTCCATTCGACACATTCTGTAATTTTTCTTCACTTCCGCTGAGGATAGCAATGTCATCAGTGAATCGCATCATTGATATTCATTCACACTGAATTTTAATTCCACTCTTGAACCTTCCTTTTATTTGCATCATTCGTGCTTAGATGTGTAGAGTGAACTGTAGTGACGAAAGACTGCACCCCTGCCTTACACCATTTTTAGTCCCCCCCCCCCTCAAACCCCCCCCCCCCCCCAACCCAGCCAGGAGATTCGAACGGGCTACCCGTGGGTCAATCGCCAATGCATGAGCAGGACGACTGGTAGGGCAGGTGTCGACACCCGAGGCCTGTCCATCCCGTCGCCATGCCCACGCCACGAGTTCTAGGATCGAAGGAAGCGGGATCGTCCATGTTTATTTACTTTTTTTTATTTCTTTGGATTTATAGATTTTTTATTAAAAAAGATGCTGTAACCGTCGGAGCTGAGCGTCCGAGTCGTCTTCTTGTCTGTTGGTAGGAGTTCCCCCCTGTTCCCTCCATGTTGTTGTTTGTTGTTGTGGTCTTCAGTCCTGAGACTGGTTTGATGGAGCTCTCCATGCTACTCTATTCTGTGCAAGCTTCATCTCCCAGTAACTACTGCAACCTAAATCCTTCTGAATCTGCTTAGTGTATTCATCTCTTTCTCTCCCTCTACGATTTTTACCCTCTACGCTACCCTCCAATACTAAATCGATGATCCCTTGATGCCTCAGATTATGTCCTACCAACTGATCCCTTCAAATGGTTCAAATGGCTCGGAGCACTATGGGACTCAACTGCTGTGGTCATAAGTCCCCTAGAACTTAGAACTACTTAAACCTAACTAACCTAAGGACATCACACACATCCATGCCCGAGGCAGGATTCGAACCTGCGACCGTAGCGGTCGTGCAGTTCCAGACTGTAGCGCCTTTAACCGCTCGGCCACTCCGGCCGGCTGATCCCTTCTTCTAGTCAAGTTGTGCCAGAAACTCCTCTTCTCCCGAATGCTATTCAATAACTCCTAATTAGTTATGTGATCTACCATGTAATCCTCAGCATTCTTCTGTAGCACCACATTTCGAAAGCTTCTATTCTCTTCTTGTCCAAACTATTTATCGTCCATGTTTCACTTCCATACATGGCTACACTCCATACAAAGACTTTCAGAAGCGACTTCCTGACACTTAAATCTATACTCGATGTTAACAAATTTCTCTTCTTCAGAAACGCTTTCCTTGCCATTGCCAGTCTACATTTTATATCCCCTCTACTTCGACCATCATCAGTTATTTTTCTCCCCAAATAGCAAAACTCCTTTAATGCTTTAAGTGTATCATTTGCTAATCTAATTCCCTCAGCATCACCCAAATTAATTCGACTACATTCCATTATCCTCGTTTTGCTTTTGTTGCTGTTCATCTTATATCCTACTTTCAAGACCCTGTCCATCCCGTTCAGCTGGTCTTCCAAGTCCTTTGCTGTCTCTGACAGAATTACAATGTCATCGCCGAACCTCAAAGTTTTTATTTCTTCGCCATGGATTTTAATACCTACTCCGAACCTTTCTTTTGTTTCCTTTACTGCTTGCTCAATATACAGATTGAATAACATTGGGGATACGCTACAACTCTGACTCACTCCCTTCCCAACCACTGCTTCCCTTTCATACCCCTCGACTCTTATAACTACCATCTGCTTTCTGTACAAATTGTAAATAGCCTTTCGCTCCCTGTATTTTACCCCTGCCACCTTCAGAATTTGAAAGAGAGTATTCCAGTGAACATTGTTAAAAGCTTTCTCTAAGTCTACAAATGCTAGAAACGTAGGTTTGCCTTTTCTTAATCTAGCTTCTAAGATAAGTCGTAGGGTCACTATTGCCTCACGTGTTCCACCATTTCTACGGAATCCAAACTGATCTTCCCCGAATTTCGTCCATAGTGGATCAATATGCTCCAGGATTCTTCTTCATACCCGGAACGCCCCAGTGTGCAGGAGAGTCCGCAGGTAATCAACCTAAATAATTAGCTAAGTGGGTCCTGTACTTCAGGTGGAGACTGAAAGCTGCACGTGTCGTCACTAGTAGGGACAAAAAGGCGAGTGTGCCTTTGGAAGCATCACGAAATGTGTAGTAAAGGGCCATGCCTTTTAGCCAGTTAACGGCGTTCATGCTTGGCGGAAAGCAGACGCCGTCGGGCCGCAGTATATCATCAGGAGAGGTAGACTACAGCAATCGCTGCGTCAGTGGCCAGCTCTCGCGGGTCGCGGCACAAGTCAGGCGGTGTGCATCCGAATCAACGGCTGAGCATGTCGGACACAAGGGGTCGTCCTTCAGATGAATGGAATGTAGTGGGAGTGGGGTACAACATCACCGATACAGGACAAAGCACCGGACGTAGGTTAGAACTGGTTAGTAGGACTTAGATTAGGAAATTAGCTATTTAGGAACCTGCAGCAAATAACATCCTTGGCCTGCCCAGTGTCAGGGGCACGCCCATCGGGATTAGCTCGATGGGCAAGGCTGTAAAACCTAGGTTTATAAACTACTGACAGAACTGTGACGTTGCAGGCAATAGAGTTTAGTTAAGCGTAGGTAATATAAATTTAGTATTAATAATAACAGACAAATTAGTTGCCCATTGTTATCTAGTTAGAGCTGTAGCTCACAAATTAATCAAATTGTATCTAGCTGCAATTAATGTTTGGATAAAATTAGGGCCCACTAATCATTTAAGGATGTGGGTTACGTTTGTATAATTGTTATTATTATTGCAATAAAGAATTAAAAAAAATTAGCTTCTGACGAGTAGCGAATTTCCCATTCACAACCACGTGCCACAATGAACACACCGTCGTAGGTAGAAAAGGCGTGTGTACTGCTCGCCACACCCTTTTCCAACCAACATCGGGGTGTCTGTGTGCGACCGTATTGACAGCTTGCTGCTGTTGGTAAAGGCGATAATAGTCTTTCGTGCTGGGCATCCGTGTGTCGGAAGGTCTGATCGTAAGTAGCTGAGGCCAATGAAAAACTGCGACCTCGGCCACTGACGTGGGTATTCTTCAGTATATTATTCTTCTCAGCAAATCGCGTAGTAATGTGTTAAATCAATATGAAATGTGACTGCCAACGGAATGAAACAGGCTCCCAGGTAGATGCCATTTTCCTTGACTTCCGGAAGGCGTTCGATACAGTTCCGCACTGTCGCCTGATAAACAAAGTAAGAGCCTACGGAATATCAGACCAGCTGTGTGGCTGGATTGAAGAGTTTTTAGCAAACAGAACACAGCGTGTTGTTATCAACGGAGAGACGTCTACAGACGTTAAAGTAACCTCTGGCGTGCCACAGGGGAGTGTTATGGGACCATTGCTTTTCACAATATATATAAATGACCTAGTAGATAGTGTCGGAAGTTCCATGCGGCTTTTCGTGGATGATGCTGTAGTATACAGAGAAGTTGCAGCATTAGACAATTATAGCGAAATGCAGGAAGATCTGCAGCGGATAGGCACTTGGTGCAGGGAGTGGCAACTGACCCTTAACATAGACAAATGTAATGTATTGCGAATACATAGAAAGAAGGATCCTTTATTCTATGATTATATGATAGCAGAACAAACACTGGTAGCAGTTACTTCTGTAAGATATCTGGGAGTATGCGTGCGGAACGATTTGAAGTGGAATGATCATATAAAATTAATTGTCGGTAAGGCGGGTACCAGGTTGAGATTCATTGGGAGAGTCCTTAGAAAATGTAGTCCATCAACAAAGGAGGTGGCTTACAAAACACTCGTTCGACCTATACTTGAGTATTGCTCATCAGTGTGGGATCCGTACCAGATCGGGTTGACGGAGAAGATAGAGAAGATCCAAAGAAGAGCGACGCGTTTCGTCACAGGGTTATTTGGTAAGCGTGATAGCGTTACGGAGATGTTTAGCAAACTCAAGTGGCAGACTCTGTAAAGAGGGGCACTCTGCATCGCGGTGTAGCTTGCTGGCCAGGTTTCGAGAGGGCGCGTTTCTGGATGAGGTATCGAATATATTGCTTGCCCCTACTCACACCTCCCGAGGAGATCATGAATGTAAAATTAGAGACATTCGAGCGCGCACGGAGGCTTTCCGGCGAACCATACGTAACTGGAACAGGAAAGGAAGGTAATGACAGTGGCACGTAAAGTGCTCTCCGCCACACATCGCTGGATGGCTTGCGGAGTATAAATGTAGATGTATATGTAGGAACAAGTAAGTTATTCAGTCTTCCAGACATTCGGCAGGGTGTGCGCATGAAAAATGAGTGCTCGCATGCAACAGCGAGCTATGTCACCCGCCGATCGAATGTTTTGCGGTCAATGTGGCGGGCCTCATCGATCAATCACGACGCAAAGAGACAGCCCTTCAGCCCTCGGTCACCGGCGCTGTGGGGGCGCCTCTGCCCGCAGGCCACGTGCGCCCACAATGACGTCGGCCGCCGGCTCTTCCGCGCCATTAGGTCGCGCACTTTTCGCGCTCGTGCGCGCCGCCGCAAATAAATACGAATTAATTAAAGCGTAAATCTGGTGGGAAGGAGCGCCAAGGAAGGGCGCCGGGAACACGTGTTCCCCGCCGGGGCCGGCGGCCACTTGTTCCGGAGGACAAAAGAAACGCGTATATTTAGTGTCCCGCCGGGCGGGCGACAGCGAATCGGCCGTAGCGAGCGAGCCGGCCCCGACTATTAACAATCAGTTCATTGTGTATCAATGTAACCAGCGCGCCGGGATTCGTGCGCCGGGCGCCAATTATAAATACGAGTAGAATGCGGGCCGGCGAGCGCTACATACCGAGCCCAGTATGTGTGTGTGTGTGTGTATGTGTTTGTGTGTGCAGCTGCGCTCGCATAGGGTACCACCACCAGCGCCGGCGCTTTTGATTAAAACCCTCCCGCTCGCTAGCTATGTGGAGACCTCTAAATGAAAGAATCAAAATATGGTTGTAAAACAGATAATATAAATTTCCGATATCATTGATCTGGCCGCGCTACGGGCATCCGGCGAGAGGACGGGGAAAGAGGGGAAAAGGGGGAGTATAAAAGCCTGAAAAGGGGGCGAGCGTTTGTGTTTGTGTTTGCGCTGGCGCTGGCGCGGCCGGCATATTTTGTTCCATACGCTGGAAAAGTGCGCGCCGGCGGCTGCGCGGGGCCGCGCTACTTTATTATGGCCACAAATCGGGCATCAATAACCGGCGATAATTGTGTGCATTCCAGCCGGCCGAGGGCCAATTACAGCCCGGCTGCGACCCCTCCCCAACCACTGCCCCCCACCACAGCGGGCGGCGGCGCTACTCAAAGCGGCGCCTCTGCGCAGACGCCGTTCCCGCTGCCAGATTCATCTCGCTTGCACAGACTTACGTCGTCTGCTCCTCGGATGAGCGGAATCTCGCCCCAAGTTTCCTAGTCGATCTTTTTCTAGCACCAAATCCGCGTAAATACGCTTCACGCCGTTGTACAGTACTGGTCATTAAAATTGCTACACCAAGAAGAAATGCAGATGATAAACGAGTATTCATTGGGCAAATATATTATACCAGAACTGACATATGAGTACATTTTCACGCAATTTGGGTGCATAGATCCTGAGGAATCAGTATCCAGAACAACCACCTCTGGCCGTAATAACGACCTTGATGCGCCTGGTCATTGAGTCAAACAGAGCTTGGATGGCGTGTACAGGTACAGCTGTCCATGCAGCTTCAACACGATACCACAGTTCATCAAGAGTAGTGACTGGCGTATTGTAACGAGCCAGTTGCTCGGCCACCAATGACCTGACGTTTTCAGTTCGTGAGAGATCTGGCGAATGTGCTGTCCAGGGCAGCAGTCGAACATTTTCTGTATCCAGAAAGGCCTGTACAGGACCTGCAACATGTCGTCGTGCATTATCCTGCTGAAATGTAATGTTTCGCAGGGATCGAATGAAGGGTAGAGCCACGGGTCGTAACACATCTGAAATGTAACGTCCACTATTTAAAGTGCCGTTAATGCGAACAAGAAGTGACCGAGACGTGTAACCAATGCCACCCCATAGCATCACGCCGGGTGATACGCTAGTATGGCGATGACGAATACACGCTTCCAATATGCGTTCACCGCGATGTTGCCAAACACGGTTGCGTCCATGGTTCAAAATGGCTCTGAGCACTATGAGACTCAACTGCTGAGGTCATTAGTCCCCTAGAACTTGGAACTAGTTAAACCTAGCTAACCTAAGGACATCACACACATCCATGCCCGAGGCAGGATTCGAACCTGCGACCGTAGCGGTCTCGCGGCTCCAGACTGCAGCGCCAGAACCGCGCGGCCACTTCGGCCGGCGGTTGCGTCCATCATGATGCTGTAAACAGAACCTGGATTCATCCGAAAAAATGACGTTTTGCCATTCGTGCACCCAGGTTCGTCGTTGAGTACACCATCGCAGGCGCTCCTGTCTGTAATGCAGCGTCAAGGGTAACCGTAGCCATGGTCTCCGAGCTCATAGTCAATGCTGCTGCAAACGTCGTCGAACTGTTCGTGCAGATGGTTGTTGTCTTGCAAACGTCCATATCTGTTGACTCAGGGATCGAGACGTGGCTGCACGATCCGTTACAGCCATGCGGATAAGATGCCTATCATCTCGACTGCTAGTGATACGAGGGCGTTGGGGTCCAGCACGGCGTTCCGTATTACCCTCCTGAGCCCACCGATTCCATATTCTGCTAACAGTCATTGGATTTCTACCAACGCGAGCAGCAATGTCGCGATACGATAAACCGCAATCGCGATAGTCTACAATCCGACCTTTATCAAAGTCGGAAACATGGTGGTAGGCATTTCTCCTCCTTACACGATGCACCACAACAACGTTTCACCAGGCAACGCCGGTCAACTGCTGTTTGTGTATGAGAAATTGGTTGGAATCTTTCCTCATGTCAGCACATTGTAGGTGTCGCCACCGGCGCCAACCTTGTGCGAATGCTCTGAAAAGCTATTCATTTGCATATCACAGCATGTTCTACCTGTCGGTTAAATTTTGCGTCTGTAGCACGTCATCTTCGTGGTGTAGCAATTTTAATGGGCAGTAGTGTACATTGTGTTTCCGTGGCGATCAGGAAGAAGAGGAAAGGTATAGTATATGCGAGTGTCCATGCAGGTGGAAACAGTGTACTGTACACATGTCAACAAAACTTTTGCAACTTTACTTTATTTCGAAATTCATGGCACATCACTATGAGGGATGTGGATGTATTTACTTGCAGTGTGTGCCGATCAGAAAATAGCAAAAAACCAACGTTTCTATAAATAAAAAATTGTCTGTTTCCCGTGGGGCGGGGGGGGGGGGATGTTGGGGGGCGAGGGGGGCGGGAGACCTTCAGAGCATCCTGATCAACGTCAATTCGTGGTGTACCTCCCATTGCTGGGATGGAAGCTCGAATCTGTAGTGGCGTACAATCCAAGAGATAATCAAGCCAGCCGTGGTCCAAATCGGCCCATTATTTAATGGAGATTCCGCGTAAGCCATGCAGAGTACGTGGTCGTTGTCGATGCCAAAAAACAGCTCGTTTCAGTCGATTCCGCACATGCTCGATCAGGTTCATATCTGGAGAACAGGTAGGCCACTCCATTCTGGTGATCCTGGCAAGCTGAAGTAATGTGTTTACGAGAACCGCACGATGAGCACACGAGTTATCATTAATCAAGACTGTCACCAAAATGTTGGCGATACGGTTCCACTACTGGAGCAGAATGTCATCTCTGTAGTAAAGATCGGTGAAATTGTCCACAACAACCACATGAGGTTGCACACGCCGAGAAGTTTTACTGCTTGTCTTCGTGCTTTTCAAACCTTGCCTTGGGCAGTAAGGTCACCGAATCGCTCACCGATAAAGAACGTTTGGAGTATTATGGGCAGGGCCCTGCTACCAGCTCTTGGATACAATATGGCACGGTATCCCTCAGAAGGACATCTAAACACTCTATCAATCAGTGCCAGGCTGAATAACTGCTTGCATAAAAAATGGCTCTGAGCATCTATGGTGATCAGTACCCTAGAACTTAGAACTATTTAAACCTAACTAACCTAAGGACATCACACAACACCCAGCCATCACGAGGCAGAGAAAATCCCTGGCCCCGCCGGGAATCGAACCCGGAAACCCGGGCGTGGGAAGCGAGAACGCTACCGCACGACCACGAGCTGCGGGCAACTGCTTGCATAAGGACCAGAGATGGACCAACGGGTTATTGATCTCCTCAATCTTTGAAGCTCTTTCTCTTGAATAAGTCATAAATTTTTTCTGAAATTGTAATTATTTGTTTGCTTGTACCTGTACATCACACCTACCGATTTCCGTCCCATTCTGATATTCCCTTGTGGTAAGCGTTTTTCTTTTCTTTTTTGTCTTAGTGGGTATTTTATCTAAGCTAAATAGTTATTACTTCATATTTTTATAGAATACTTCTTCTCTTTATAGTCTTATATCGAACATTAATGATTATCGTCTTCCACAGTGTCTCTCTTGAGATATTTTTGATATCACAACATTCAAAGCGGCACATATTTATGCTTGTGCCTGATGATGCCCTAGGAGCCGAAAATCCATTAGTTAAATAATAAATAATATGGAATATTACACAAGTGTCGTGTGTTTTCCTTTCGTAATGTATAAATTATTGTGTTTGAATCAACACGACAGTCAATTATCGCAAATAAATCTTTATTAACTGCCCGTTTCGATCATCGACTCACCTTCAGGTATCACAAAACTGTTCTGAAATATGACTCTTTTCATCTACTCGAACTGAGGGACATCAGCTGCTCAAGAAAAGTTTTCGGTGTTTAAGAAAACTGACTCCGAGTATTCAGATACTACGTTCGAGAAAACTAGCTTCCGGGCTCATGTGGCCCATAAGCCCCCCCCCCCCCCCGGGCTCATGTGGCCGTAGCACTCGATATCAACGAGAACAGTTTTTTGTCATTCTCGTAAAAATTCTCGGTTCTTCGATATATTTTCCTTTCCGTAGGTTTCCAGCTATCTCTGAGGCAGTTCAGGCAATGGCTTTCACTTGTTCACAAAAGAATTTTACGCTGAAAGGGTGTCTTAATAAACGTGAGATATTCAGAAGAAAAATAGTTCTTCTGAAACACAGTTGCTCTTCATTGACAGGTAGTATAAAGTGCTATCCACAGAGAATCTCAGACTGATTCTATATTTCTGGATTTCCAGAACGCTTTTCACCCCGTCCCTCACAAGCGCCTAGTAATCAAATTGTTGGATTATGGAGTATCGCCCCAGCTATAATGTTAGATTTGTAATTTCCTGTGGGAAAGATCTCAATTCGTAGTAGTTGACGGGAAGTCACCGAGTAAAACAGAAGGGATAGCCAAGGAATCGTTACAGAGCGTCTGCAGTTTCTGATGAATCTGAGCAGCCCTCTTTGACAAGGATGTTACTGTCCGGATGACCGAAGTGGTTAAGGTAATCGCTCAGGAGAAGTAGTGAATCCGTGGTCGAGCCCCGATCCGCCACAAATGTTCGAATTTCGCCACAAGATGATTTAGAACAGATAACTGCATGGTGCGAAAAGTCGCATTTGACCCTATGGAATAAAAAGTGTACGGTCATCCACACGAGTACAAAAAAATTCCGTTGACTTTTGGTTAGGCGATTAACCACACAAATTTAAAGGTTGTACACTGGACTCGCATTCGGGAGGACGACGGTTCAATCCCGTCTCCGGCCATCCTGATTTAGGTTTTCCGTGATTTCCCTAAATCGCTTCAGGCAAATGCCGGGATGGTTCCTTTGAAAGGGCACGGCCCATTTCCTTCCCCATCCTTCCCTCACCCGAGCTTGCGCGCTCCGTCTCTAATGACCTCGTTGTCGACAGGACGTTAAACACTAATCTCCTCCTCCTCCTCCTCCTTTAAAGGTTGTCTATTCAATTAAATACGTGGGGGTTACAATTGAAATTGGAACTATCAGACAGAAAATGTTCTGGGGAAGGCGGACAAAAAACTGCGTTTTATTTGTAGATTGATTAGAACTCTGAGCTGGCCTTGAAGGCCCAAAGGTACCCACCGACAGTCCCATAGGTGTCACTGGGTGCGGTTATGGAGGGGCATGTGCTCAGAACACTGCCCTCGCGGCTGTTGTCTGTTTTCGTGACCAAAAAAGGTTCAAATGTGTGTGAAATCTTATGGGACTTAACTGCTTATGTCATCAGTCCATAAGCTTACACATTACTTAACCTAAATTATCCTAAGGACAAACACACACAACCATGCCCGTGGGAGGACTCGAATCTCCGACGGGACGAGCCGCACAGTCCATGACCGTAGCGCCTCAGACCGCTCGGCTAATCCCGCGCGGCTTTTCATGACCAGATCCGCTACTTCTCAGTGACGTAGCTCCTCATTTTGCCTCACAAGGGCTGAGTGCACCCCGCTTGCCAACAGCGCTCGGCGCAGCCAGACAGTCAGGCATCCAGGTGCTAGCAAAGCGACGTCGCTTAACTACGGTAATCTGACGGGAGCCGGTGTTACCACTGCGACAAGGCCCTTGGCTAGACCATCGAGAAAGTATAATGAATTTAGTAAAGAGACTGCCTACTCTATACCTGCCTGCCCTCTTATGGAGCATTATTCGACTGTATGCGATCCTTACCAACCAGAAGTGGTTCAGAACACTGAAACATTTCCAAAAATGTACAGCTCTCTTGGGATTATCGTGAAAAAGTGGAGAAAATGCCTCGTATGTGACCAACGTGTTCAGGTGGCAATCGCAGAAATAAGGCGTTCTTCATTGCGGCTACATGTTTTTACGAAACTTCTCCTTCAGGTGCTAAATATTATTTTGCTTCCTCTTACGTAGGGAGAAATGTCCGCGGCAACAAAATAAGAGGTGGTCCATTGATCGTGACCGGGCCAAATATCTCACGAAATAAGCGTCAAACGGAAAAACTACAAAGAACGAAACTTGTCTAACTTGAAGGGGGAAACCAAATGGCGCTATCGTTCGCCCGCTAGATGACGCTGCCATAGGTCAAACGGATATCAACTGCGTTTTTTAAAAATAGGAACCCCTATTTTTTATTACATATTCGTGTAGTACGTAAAGAAATATGAATGTTTTACTTGGACCACTTTTTTTGCTTTGTGATAGATGGCGCTGTAATAGTCACAAACATATGGCTCACAATTTTCGACGAACAGTTGGTAACAGGTAGGTTTTTTAAATTAAAATGCAGAACGTAGGTACGTTTGAACATTTTACTTCGGTTGTTCTAATGCGATACATGTACCTTTGTGAACTTATCATTTCTGAGAAAGCATGCTGTTGTAGCGTGATTACCTGTAAATACCACATTAATGCAATAAATGCTCAGAATGATGTCCGTCAACCTCAATGCATTTGGCAACACGTGTAACGACATTCCTCTCAACAGCGAGTAGTTCGCCTTCCGTAATGTTCGCACATGCATTGACAATGCGCTGACGCATATTGTCAGGCGTTGTCGGTGGATCACGATAGCAAACATCCTTCAACTTTCCCCACAGAAAGAAATAACGGGGACGTCAGATCCGTCCGGTGAACGTGCGGGCCATGGTATGCTGCTTCGACGACCAATCCACCTGTCATGAAATATGCTGTTCAATACCGCTTCAACCGCACGCGAGCAATGTGCCGGACATCCATCATGTTGGAAGTATATCGGCATTCTGTCTTGCAGTGAAACATCTTGTAGTAACATCGGTAGAACATTACGTTGGAAATCAGCATACGTTGCACCATTTACATTGCCATCGATAAAATGGGGGCCAATTACCCTTCCTCCCACAATGCCGCACTGGCGGAATGTTACGTGATACCACGTATTTACACGTTTGTGACTATTACAGCGCCACCTGTCACAAAGCGAAAAAAGTGGTCCAACTAAAACATTCATATTTCTTTACGTTCTACACGAATATGTATTAAAAATGGGGGATCCTATTTTTTTAAAAACGCAGTTGATATCCGTTTGACCTATGGCAGCGCCATCTAGCGGGCCAACCACAGCGCCATCTGGTTTCACCCTTCAAGCTAGACGAGTTTCGTTCTTTTTAGTTTTTTCAAAAATGTTCAAATGTGTGTGAAATGTTATGGGACTTAACTGCTAAGGTCATCAGTCCCTAAGCTTACACAGTACTTAACCTAAATTATCCTAAGGACAAACACACACACCCATGCCCGAGAGAGGACTCGAATCTCCGCCGGGACCAGCCGGACAGTCCATGACTGTAGCGCCTTAGACCGCTCGGCTAATCCCACGCGGCTTAGTTTTTTCGTTTGATGCTTATTTCGTGAGATATTTGGCCCGGTCACTATCAATGGACCACCCGGTATATTTGAATGGTGCCTGTTGTGTCGGACATGCCCGACGGAACGAACATCACTCAAATACAACGTGGTCAGAAAATGTCTGAATCGCTTGTAGGGATGTGGCAGGGCAGGTTGTACTGAGACATAAATGTTAAGAAAAGAAATCGATACGATGCGCATTTTCCGAGTTATTTAGCGTTGAAGTTAGCCAGTCAGGTCGTCGCGTTCGCAAATTCAAATTTCAGCTAACCGGACAAACCACTCGTTGGGCAACACCGCTCCCGAGAGACCGCATGAATGTGAGCGCGCGACGTCCCGATTGGCTAACTTCAATGCCAAGTAATTCGGAAACGGCACAACGTATCAAATTTCGTTTCTTAACATTTACCAGGTGCGACAATAAAGTAATGAGACTGATTTTCTTTGCAAGAATTGGCAACCCTGGAGCCTTGTGGAGGCACAATATGTTTGACCTTGGTCTAAATGGCTCTGAGCACTATGGGACTCAACATCTTAGGTCATAAGTCCCTAGAACTTAGAATTACTTAAACCTAACTAACCTAAGGACATCACACACACCAATGCCCGAGGCAGGATACGAACCTGCGACCGTAGCAATCCCGCGGTTCCGGACTGCAGCGCCAGAACCGCTAGACCACCGCGGCCGGCATTGACCTTCGTCTATAAGCTGCTTCTAGTCCAAGCGGCACATCGATGCAACTGCTCAGTCGTGAGGTGTGCTGTAATAAATTAACACGACTTTGTGTCTCTCGTCACGGAAATGGAACCGCATAATATTGCGCAACGGTACGCCATTTCTTTTTTATTTAAATTGGGTGAAAACACGACGACAGCTTACTGTAAGCTTCAGAAGCCTTTTGGAGAGGATGTTATGTCAAGAGCTCAAGTTCTTCGTCAAGATAAAATGTTTAGTGAAGGCAGAACGACTGTTGAAGATGAAGACCACAGTGGACGACCATCAAACTCACGGACGGATGTCAGCTTGGCCAGGGTGGGTCAACTCGTACGATCTGATCGTAGATTATCCGTGAAAATGAGTGCAGAAGAACTGAACATCGATCGAGAAACCGTTCGTCTAGTAATAACTGAAGATCTTGGTATGAGAAAGATTTGTGCAAAAATGTTCCTCAAAAATCGTTATTCGCCATCCCATACTGCTCTGTGAGTACAGCACTTTCTAACCTCAAAACAAATTTCAATACTACCACAGCCACCTTATTCACCAAATATCGCTCTGTGCGACTTTTTTCTATTTCCAAGAGTCAAAACGCGGTCAAGGGACACCATTTTCAAACAATACAAAATTTGCAAAAAAGTGTGACGAAGGTCTTCGAGTATATTACAGAAGATGCGTTCCAGAAACGTTACCATCAATGGCAGAAGCGCTGGAAAAAGTGTGTGCAGTCAGAAGGGAACTACTTTGAAGGAGACAACACTAAACTTGACTTAAACGGTAAGCAACATTTTTTTTTTTCAAATCAGTCTCATTACTTTATTGTCGAACATCGTATGTCCCAGTACGACATGCCCTGCAACATCCCTACAAGCATTCCAGACTTTTTCTGAACACTCTGAAAAAATACATTTCTGTAAGAATGCGACGGCTCCTTGACGTTTGTTTCAGTGCAGAAGTACTAATATCGTCTGAACTCCTATGATGATCAATAACTGAGGACTGGATTAATGGACGAGCGACGCTGCATTACAGCGAGTGATAAGTTAGAAATTCGAGTCGATCAGGGACCGTGTCCGGATGGCCGAAGCCATTAAGGTTAGTGCTCAGGGAAGTAGTGAACCCGTGGTCGACTCCCGGTGCGGCACAAACGTTCAAATTTCACCACCGCATTACCACTCAATTACAACTGCATTCCCACAATGCTCTGTGGGGCTGGAAGTCACAAAGTCCCACCCACCCTTTCCCTATTTTTCTTTCCCTATTCTCTGTTTCATATAAAATAAGAGAAGTGCTCGTAAGGGAAGGTTTGGGCGTTTACTTTTATCCCACGTACCGTTCCAGATCGAGACGGTAGAGAAATAGAGTTACCTGAGGGTGGTTGTATGTACCGTATGCCAGACACTTACGTGTGAATGGCAGAGTAGTCACGTAGATATAGACGAATAATAAAAAAGTTCATTGTCAATCAGCGATGAGACCATAATAACAGATATAACATTTTTTTTAAACAATTTTTTTACTGAAGGAAACACGTTAATCCAAAACCAGATTTTTTTAACTTAACAGAAAAATCAAAATATTATCCAGAAAGCTAACTTCAGAAAGATATATAGAAACGCTTCATTTTCATACGTGTTTTGTAGATATACAGTAGATGATGTGAAGTCCCACATCATGGACAAAGACACGGGAGTTACTCTTCCGAGAACGGAGAACGTAAAGGGTCCCGTCGATTAACCCCTAGATTACTAAGCCCTCGTAAAATTTACGATTGCACTTGATATCCTCTTCTTGGTTCCCGCCATAATTGACACACGAGGGACATATGTTCTTGAATACTTACATGGCAAACACTGTTGCTAATAACGTCGAATTATTTATTGCCTGACTGCAGCGCTTTGCTGACACTGGTGCTCTTGTCATGCACATGACTAACGTTTAGTAATAATGTTCTGTTTTCTAATAGTCGGTATATTTGTTTTATGGCTTGGAATTTAGCTTATTGTGGCTGGTTCAAATGGCTCTGAGCACTATGCGACTTAACTTCTGAGGTCATCAGCCGCCTAGAACTTAGAACTAATTAAACCTAACCAACCTAAGGACATCACACACATCCATGCCCGAGGCAGGATTCGAACCTGCGACCGTAGCGGTCACGCGGTTCCAGACTGAAGCGCCTAGAACCGCACGGCCACATCGGCCGGCTGTGGCTGCTTAGGTAATATATGAAGCAGTCACAGGTAGAAGAGCGGCACTTTACATTTCATTGGTTCTCTTCACTACTAATCTCGTCTTTTGCTACTGAAATTAGCATAATGTGGATGGTG
Source organism: Schistocerca cancellata (assembly GCF_023864275.1). NCBI lineage: Eukaryota > Metazoa > Arthropoda > Insecta > Orthoptera > Acrididae > Schistocerca > Schistocerca cancellata. The sequence goes on from NC_064630.1 coordinate 571,010,059, forward strand.
CCCATGATGACGACGATATTTTGTAGCTACTGCTCAAGCGCAATTTGTGCAGAATTCCGAGCTAAAGCAGAAGACTCTCTACTCATTTTGTGTGTAAACTATTATTTGTTTATAATAATTACAATGGAAAATGAGCGTTTGGCGTCATTGGCCGGGAGGCCGCTTGCGGGGCAGTTCTGGCCGCCTTGGTGCAGGTCTCATTACATTCGACGCCACACTGGGCGACCTGCGCGCCGGATGGGGATGAAATGATGATGAAGACAGCACGACATCCAGTCCCTGAGTGGAGAAAACCCCCGACCCAGCCGGGAATCGAACCCGGGCCTTTAGGGCGGCAATACGTCACGCTGACGTCTCAGCTATAGTGGCGAACAATAATTATAATAATTTACAACTACGGCATAACATAAAAATATGATTTCTTTCCCAGTAACATTTTGAGCAGTAAAATTGTCGTTATAGGGTATAAAACAGGACATTTTGGACTTATTTGGTATGTAACATACCACTGAAGATCAGTATTTGTAATTAACTAGCGCTTAACGTATAAATTACATCTTCCTTTGAACAAAATTTGTGATAATACAGTCTACGATGATTCAGTATCAATATAACATCCGCCGGCCGGTGTGGCCGTGCGGTTCTAAGCGCTTCAGTTTGGAACCGCGTGTCCGCTACAGTCGCAGGTTCGAATCCTGCCTCGGGCATGGATGTGTGTGATGTCCTCAGGTTAGTTAGGTTTAAGTAGTTCTAAGTTCTAGGGGACTGATCACCTCAGAAGTTAAGTCCCATAGTGCTCAGAGCCATTTGAATGTAACATCCCCCCCCCCCCTTAGTGCTCTAGGGTTAAGTATGTAGGTGCAACGTTGCAAAGCAACATGAAACGGAACGAGCACTTTAGTTGTGTTAGGTGGTTGGTAGCGAAGGCTCGTGGACTTACCGGAGGAATTCTAGGAAAATGTAGCTCATCTATAAAGGAGACCCATTCTTGAATGCCACTCGAGTGTTATGGCCATCACCAGATAAATGCAGACATCGAACCAAGCCAGAGGCATGCTGCTAGATTTATCAACCCGATGTGAAAAGTGGTTTTCCGCGGCGAGAGGAAGGCGTTCTTTCCACGAAACACTGTTGAGGAAGTTTAGAGAACCGAAATTTGCGACAGACAGCTGTACCATTCTACTTCCACAGACGTACATCCTGCGAAGGCAAGATAACCAAAACCAAGGTTCGTACGGCGTTCCCCAAGGTAGTGTTATAGGCCCTTTGCTGTTCCTTATCTATATAAACGATTTGGGCGACAATCTGAGCAGTCGTCTTAGGTTGTTTGCAGATGACGCTGTTGTTTATCGGCTAAAACAGTCATCAAAAGGTAAAAAAATTGCAAAACGATTTAGAAAAGATATCTGAATGGTGCAAAAACTGGCGCTTGACCTTAACTAACGAAACGTGTGACGTCATCCACATGAGTGTTTCAAAGGAATTCGTTATACCTGGGTTACACGATAAATCAGTCTAATCTAAAGGCCGTAAATTCAACTAAATACCTAGGAATTACAATTACGAACAACTTAAATTGGAAGGAACACACAGAAAATGTTGGGGGAAGGCTAACCAAAGATTGCGTTTTATTGGCAGGACACTTAGGAAATGTAACAGACCTACTAAGGAGACTGCCTACACTACACTTGTCCGTCCTCTTTTAGAATACTGCTGCGCGGTGTGGGATCCTTACCAGATAGGACTGACGGAGTACATCAAAAAAGTTCAAAGAAGGGCAGCACGTTTTAAATTATCGCGAAATATGCGAGAGAGTGTCACAGAAATGATACAGGATTTGGGCTGCACATTATTAAGAGAAAGGTATTTTTCGTTACGACAGAATCTTCTCACGAAATTGCAACCACCAACTTTCTCCTCCGAAGGCGAAAATATTTTGTCGACACCGCCCTACATAGGGAGAAACGATCACCACGATAAAATAATGGAAATCAGAGCTCGTACTGGAAGATATAGGTGTTCGTTCTTTCCGTGCGCTATTCGAGATTGGAATAATAGAGAATTGTGAAGGTGGTTCGATGAACCCTCTGCCAGGCACTTAAAGGTGATTTGCAGAGTATCTACATAGATGTAGATGAATCATTTATAGGGCGAATCATCTAAAACTTGGGTCGCAAATACTGCGAAAAAGCAAAGTGCTATTGGCGTGCGACTTTCACAGAATGGACAGGCAGTTAGGGGTTCGTGTTGTTTGCCAATCAGGAGATTATAGTAATATTTAGAAATTGTATTTTTTGTGCACACATACACTTTTTTAGATGGATCAATGCCTATTGAAATTAACAGACTAAAATTAGCGTAAATTAGAATGTCAGTGGTGTTTTTTTGCAGGATTCCGGTTCGAGTCGTTTGCGAGATACCGTATTTTGAATAGTTTCCACTCCGACACTTGTATATTATCTGTGGCAGCGCACACTAAAGAACAACAGAAGTGCATACACTAGTTATGTGGGTTATAACCAGAAACGAGACAATTTGCCATCACAGGTTGTGCTCAAAATGACCACCGGCAGCGGCAGTACCCGCTTCCAGTCTGGTATGAACCGACTGATGCATACGTGCAAGCATTTCAGCAGAGCTGTCCGAGCTGGCTGCGGTAATACGCCGTTGCATGTCATCGGGGATCGCTAGTATATCCTCGTAGACCGCGTCTTTCAGCTTTCCCCACAGAAAAAAGTGTACATGCGTCAAATGCGAGGAACAGGCCGGTCAAGCTAGTGGATCTCTGCGTGCAAGACAACGATTTGGAAACAGTTCCTGAAGACAAGCTGTACTACTTCGTGCACTATGGATCGGACAGCTATCATGTTGGTACCACAGGTTCCTCCTAGCCTGCAGGGGAACTTCTATCATCCGTGGAAGGTGGTCTGTTAGGAGGTCTGGACACTTGTGCGCGTTCTATGAGAAACGGGTCTATGAGTTGATGGTTCACTGTCCCGTACCACAAGTCTACACTCCATGGTCGCTGAAGTCCCACCTGACGAAGCCAACGTGGATAGTCAACAGGCCAGTAGTCCATGTTCCGGCCGTTCACCTAGCCATAATTGGTAACTGTGACTTCATTACTAGACAACATACATGATACATGATACATCAGGAGTATCCTGTGTTACTGTCCATGTACAGAAGTTAACACGATTCTCATAATGGTTTCCTTACAGCTCTTAATAGAGAGAGATGTTTAGGGATGGAATGCATGAGACACTTGCGCGACTCATGCCACTTCCTCGTGCGATTGCGCACGAGCTAACGTGTGGATCAACTGCAACAGCAGCAAGAACTTGAATTTCACCCTCTTCGGTCTCCAATTGTTTCTTTCTCTTACGTTGTATAGGTGTTATACTACCACTTCTGCGTAATTGTCTGAAGAGGCTGATAAATAATTCCCGACATGGTTGACGTCTATTGGGGTATCTTGCTGCATACACCGTACAAGAATGAACTGTGTTCTTCCTACACTCTCCACACCATGAGCATGTCAGCGTTTCCTGCATTGGTAAATCCCATCGCCCACTCATGATCTACTGGCTGGACTGTCGCACACTAACTGACTAACAAGTCGCAATGCATTCAAGGAACACATAAGCATACTGTAAGAAAATATAATAACGTCGTATATAGCAACAACGCAGGTTGAATGGCAGAAACAAGTGTCGGTATGCGATCTTTCCAAAATACGATATCTCGTAAACGATTCGCACTAGACTCGTGGAACAAACATCACTGATATCCTAATTTACCCAGCTTTTAGCATATTAATGTCAGTAGGCATGTTCCATTTGAAAAATTATATAATGTTACTTATAATCCGTCTTGATTGCAAAAAATGTTTATTCACATGACCGGTTTCGGTTCCCCTAGAACCATCTTCAGATCTGAAATGACAATGATACTAATATACTATTTCACAAATGCAAACCTATTTCGGCCTATCCGATCAACATCAAATGTACCAGAACGTACCAGCAAGTTCGGTTACAGGAGTAACCCGTCCACACACAGCAACCTTCACATGCTGCGTCACATTAAATTGGTTGGCAGAATGCACGTCATTTACATTAATTATGAAACTCTTACCGACAGGTGGTGACTGGTACATTTGTTACATTACATATGCACATACTGTATTAAGTAAATTTTTCTTATTTGCTTTTATCTCTAAAAATACCTAGTTAAGATCTGTAATTGTCAAGGTTAAAATCTGTACTTGTCAAAATAAAAACAGACAATAAAATTTTTATTTTTGTAAGATCGAAACCAAAGGGCGATTTCTATATACATGGCGCTGGTGTAGGCTTGTATTTCCCACATGGTCTGCTTCTGTGGTTCCCGCTATTGAAAAATTGTGTTTGCACAAAAATACACTTTTTAAGTATTATTACAGTCTCCTGTTTAGCTAAAAATACGAGCCGCTGATTGCCAACTCATTCTGTGAAAACCGCACATCAGCAGCACTTTCCAGTTTCCGCAATACCTGCGGGTCACATTTTAGGAGATTCAGTCTGTATACAGTCGTTTTCTCCTCGCTCCATTTCCGAGTGGTACAAGAAAGGGATTGACTGCCAGTGGTATGAGGTACCCTCCGCCATGCACCATATGACTGCTCGCGGAATATGTATATAAATGTATATGTGCAGCCGGCTGCGTGGATGAAAGGTTCTGTGCCTCTAGCATCTAGGCCGTACTCGTGAAATTTTTCGACTCGTGTTTTTCAGATGTTAATTGAACTCCTTTTGATTCCCGAGAAGAAAGTTCTGAGTTCCTTCCTGACAGTGTGCCAGAATGAGGGCGGTCTGCAGCGTAATAAACTCAGAACAAAAACTTCAAAACGCTAAGATCTTGTTGTTGTTGTGGTCTTCAGTCCTGAGACTGGTTTGATGCAGCTCTCCATGCTACTCTATCCTATGCAAGCTTCTTCATCTCCCAGTACCTACTGCAACCTACATCCTTCTGAATCTGCTTAGTGTATTCATCTCTTGGTCTCCCTCTACGATTTTTACCCTCCACGCTGCCCTCCAATGCTAAATTTGTGATCCCTCGATGCCTCAGAACATGTCCTACCAACCGATCCCTTCTTCTAGTCAAGTTGTGCCACAAACTTCCCTTCTCCCCAATCCTATTCAATACCTCCTCATTAGTTACGTGATCTACCCACCTTATCTTCAGCATTCTTCTGTAGCACCACATTTCGAAAGCTTCTATTCTCTTCTTGTCCAAACTAGTTATCGTCCATGTCTCACTTCCATACATGGCTACACTCCATACAAAGACTTTCAGAAACGACTTCCTGACACCTAAATCTATATTCGAAGTTAATAAATTTCTCTTCTTGAGAAACGCTTTCCTTGCCATTGCCAGTCTACATTTTATATCCTCTCTACTTCGACCATCATCGGTTATTTTACTCCCTAAATAGCAAAACTCCTTTACTACTTTAAGTGTCTCATTTCCTAATCTAATGCCCTCAGCATCACCCGACTTAATTTGACTACATTCCTTTATCCTCGTTTTGCTTTTGTTGATGTTCATCTTATATCCTCCTTTCAAGACACTGTCCATTCCGTTCAACTGCTCTTCCAAGTCCTTTACTGTCTCTGACAGAATTACAATGTCATCGGCGAACCTCAAAGTTTTTACTTATTCTCCATGAATTTTAATTCCTACTCCGAATTTTTCTTTTGTTTCCTTTACTGCTTGCTCAATATACAGATTGAATAACATCGGGGCATCTTATGCTCTACAAATTCATTTGTTATCGAAATAAATGCTTTACTGGAGATCTTGGCTGTTTGAAGTTTTTCCTCTGAGTTTATTCGTTCGTACAGTTGGCATCTGTAGCAGTAGCAGCGTCAGTAGCAGCAGCGGCGCCTCTGGCGGCGGTCGGCTCTGCGCATGCGCGGTGCGCCCGCGGTCAGCCGCCACCGCCGCTCTTAATTGAGCGAATCACGGCCGCTGCAACAATGGCGGCGCCAGAGCCCGGGCAGCGCCGATCAAGGCGTCTGAGCGGAAACTTCCTGCCGGCCTTCCGCACGAACGGCGAAATGGAATGTGTACCGTACGCAGCACTAAAGCCAGCATCTAGACATCTCTCTTCTTTCTTACTTCTGCTAAAATAACTGGATCTCACACAATGGCATCTACCTCGGCACGCTACACCTCCATTAATGGCACGAAACCTCTAGGAAACTGATTATGTGGATGAGCTGTTAGCACACCAGTATAACGGCCTCTACTCAAACAGAAATACTTCCAAAACTGGCCAGCTGCGAGTAGGAGTCGCACGCTGAGTGTTCCGTGGGAAGCAGTGGTTGGGAAGGGAGTGAGACAGGGTTGTAGCCTCTTCCCGATGTTATTCAAACTGTATTTGAGCAAGCAGTAAAGGAAACAAAAGAAAAATTCGGAGTAGGTATTTAAATCCATGGAGAAGAAATAAAAACTTTGAGGTTCGCCGATGACATTGTAATTCTGTCGGAGACAGCAAAGGACTTGGAAGAGCAGTTGAACGGGATGGACAGTGTCTTGGAAGGAGGATATAAGATGAACAGCAACAAAAGCAAAACGAGGTTAATGGAATGTAGTCGAATGAAGTCGGGTGATGCTGAGGCAATTAGGTTAGGAAATGAGATACTTAAAGTACTAAAGGAGTTTTGCTATTTAGGGAGCAAAATAACTGATGATTGTCGAAGCAGAGAGGATATAAAATGTAGACTGGCAATGGCAAGGAAAGCGTTTCTGAAGAAGAGAAATTTGTTAAGTGTAGCCCGCATCTCGTGGTCGTGCGGTAGCGTTCTCGCTTCCCACGCCCGGGTTCCCGGGTTCGATTCCCGGCGTGGTCAGGGATTTTCTCTGCCTCGTGATGGCTGGGTGTTGTGTGCTGTCCTTAGGTTAGTTAGGTTTAAGTAGTTCTAAGTTCTAGGGGACTGATGACCATAGATGTTAAGTCCCATAGTGCTCAGAGCCATTTAAACCATTTTGTTAAGTGTAAGGAAGTCTTTTCTGAAAGTATATGTATGGAGTGTAGCCATCTATGGAAGTGAAACATGGACGATAAATAGTTTAGACAAGAAAAGAATAGAAGCTTTCAAAATGTGGTGCTACAGAAGAATCCTGAAGATTAGATGGGTAGATCACATAACTAATGAGGAGGTATTGAATAGAACTGGGGAGAGGAGGTGTTTGTGGCACAAGTTGACTAGAAGAAGGGATCGGTTGGTAGGGCATGTTCTGAGGCATCAAGGGATCACCAATTTAGTATTGGAGGGCAGCGTGGAGAGTAAAAATCATAGAAGGAGGCCAAGAGAGGAATACACTATGCAGATTCAGAAGGATGTAGGTTGCAGTAGGTACTGAGAGAGGAAGAAGCTTGCACAGGATAGAATAGCATGGAAAGCTGTATCAAACTAGTCTCTGGACTGAAGACCACAACAACAACATATATGTAGACAGTTTATCCACTCGGTAAATCAAGACTCTCAACGATATTTGCCTGTTATCAACACCGATATTCACAAGATATCAGTCCCAGCGATTCCAAGACTTTCGTGAACATTTTAATTTCCACTTTGAAGTCGGATAACAAATTACAAAAGAAATATTTTTTCGTCTGATATAATTACATATTAAAAATTTTCTGATTTTTTCCTTTACATGTAATGTGAAACCTCGCTTCTTGCCAAATTTCATGATTCTATCTCGACGGAAAATACCTTATAGATTTTAATGAGTGAGTGTGAGAGTGTCAAAATATGTGACATAAATAGCCATATCTTTTGGTTGCATTGACTTAGAAGCTTCTATTTAATACACCGCCAAGGGACCATTGACCTTAGAGCATGAAATAAATTTCAGCCTGATATGACAACCCGTCGAACAGACAGACAGACAGACAGACAGACAGACGGTCAACAAAGTGATCCTGTAAGGTTCCGTTTTTATCGCTTGAGGTGATGATGATGAGGAGCGTAGCGGAGGATGCGGCAGACCCGCACCGCCGACTAGGCAAGGTCCTAGCGGAGGTTCAAATGGTTCAAATGGTTCAAATGGCTCTGAGCACTATGGGACTTAACATCTGAGGTCATCAGTCCCCTAGAACTTAGAACTACTTAAACCTAACTAACCTAAGGACATCACACGCATCCATGCCCGAGGCAGGATTCGAACCTGTGATTGCAGTGGTCGCGCGGTTCCAGACTGAAGCGCCTAGAACCGCTCGGCCACTCCGACCGGCTCCTAGCGGAGGTGGTTTGCTATTGCCTTCCTTCGACCGTAATGGGGATGGATGATGATGATGATGATGAAGACGACACAACAACACCCAGTCATCTCGAGGCAGGAAAAATCCATGACCCTGCCGGGAATCGAACCCGGGACCCCGTGCGCGGAAAAAAAAAAGATCGTTACTTTGTTCAAACAACCATTTAGCCAATGATACTATTTAACCGTCACTGAACACTCATTCACAGCCAACCACTCATGGTACGACACTGGCGTCTTATTCTGGAGCACTGCGGATCAGATCCCCGTTTGACCATCCAGATTTAGGTTTTCCTTGGTATCCCAATTAGGGGCTGATCCCTATGAAAGGGCGTGACAGACTTCCGCCTCCATCCCTCCCCAGTCCGGAAATGTGGTCGTCCTTACCTCGCCGTCGACGGGACATTAAGTCCAACATACCTCACTATGTTTGTAAAGGATCACTTCCAGGCAACGGCCGTCAGTGGGTGCCGTTCGCTATTATGGGTGACAAAGCCAGTTTGCCAGTGTCCGTGGGACTGCGTCTGTTCTTAGTCTGGAGATAAAGGGCGGGCTTCCCTTAATACCGCTAACGGCTGCTGTCCAGATCCGACTGGCTGGTCTGCCAAGACGAGCGTGTTTCCCACAGAATGGCTGGCCCTTACTGTTACCCTTTGGAACAAACTACTGAAAGTGTCCACAGGCAGCTGCACTTCACGGCAGTGCTGTACTAAGAATTTATGTCGGTTTTACCACATTGTAAGTGGTCACCCAATTTAAAGGAAATGCAGTGAAATTACAGAAACGAAGAGCTGATATGGACTTACCATTTGGTTGCAATGAAAAATACGTTTATAGAAGATGCTGAGAGTGATCCCTGCAACATCAGTGCACAGCTGTGCACGTCTAAGCATATTCAGATACACCTAGCATGAAGTTCGGACATCGATGGCGGCAATTTCACAGCTGAAGTCTTTCAGGTCCTGTATTTTGTGTGGGTTTGTTTCATAGACCTTGCTCTTCAAGAGTCTCCACCGAAAAGAAATCACCTTTTGTTAGATCGGGCGAAGTGGAGGCCGTAAATGTTTGCTGACAGCTCGTTCCTCACTGAATCCGCGATGGGCTTGTTCCAGGGTACCTTAGACGTGTGGCATGTTGCCGCAACTTGCTGGAAGAAGCAGTATTGTCTTCCAAATTCAGTGAGTCGAGCACAAAATATATCAAAAAATTTCCATATATGCGGTCATGTTGAGCGTAGTGTCAAAAAAATCGCCCCAATGACGCGCGTTCCTGTTACACTGCATCCAACGCCGATTATTTTTTTTCGTGGAATGGTTGCTGACACACAGTATTAGGTACTTATATGGATATGGTGTCTGTTCTTCTGTGCGGATGCACACATATTCCCCGAACTCTTGGTAAGAATGTCTTCCACGACTAATGAGTATGTTGGGGTAGGACACTACGAATGTAGTGTGTGGACATATAAGGTGAGAATGTGGGTCTCGCGGGAGGCGTGCGCGAGATAGTCCCTGCAGTCGCGCTATGCTCTGTGCCTTCGGTGGCTCAGATGGATAGAGCGTCTGCCATGTAAGCAGGAGATCCCAGGTTCGAGTCCTTGACGGGGCACACATTTTCACCTGTCCCTGTTGATATATATAGACGCCCGTCAGCAACTGAAGGTATTAAGATAATTCTAATTTCGTTCACAGTATTAGGATTCGCCATTGCCGTGTACCTCATGTTCTGACAATTCAAATGACTGGAAAGATGAAATCGTACTTCATCACTCATGATGTAATGGAAAGGATCTAACAAATCGCCATTGATGTTATGCGAACGCCACATGACAATCTACAAATTTCTGACTGTCATTCTCCCGTAACTGCTGCACAACCGTCACACGATATAGCTTCAAATTAAGACTTTTCAATATCCGCTGGCAGCTCCTCCTACTTACATGCGACTGTTGCGTCAGCTTACGTATAGACTTGTTTCGGTTCTGAATAATTCTTCGGCGAATGTCTTATGACTTTTGGTGTGTGAACTGATGGGATTTTTTAACGCTTTACGTTTTGCACAGGTCCACAGGTGCGCCAGTTTTTATATAGAGACAGAGACTCTGTATAGGTCTCTTTGCTAGAAGTTCTCTAACCGTGTACTTGACACCGAAAATTTAGCGAGTTTCCTTAATCTACGCTGTTTTCGCATATTCTTCCACAATTTCAAAAATGGTTCAAATGGTTCTAAGCACTATGGGACCTAACATCTGAGGTCATCACTCCCCTAGACTTAGAACTACTTAAACATAACTAACCTAAGGACATTACAGACATCCATGCCCGAGGCAGGATTCGAACCTGCGCCCGTAGCAGCAGCGCGGTTCCGGACTGAAGTGCCTGGAACTGCTCGGCCACAGCGGCCGGCGCACAATTTCAGTTGTTTCTTCCATCGAGAAAGTCATTTTGCTGACCACAAAGAGAACGTCTAACTTCACTGATTAAATAAACTAAAATGCAAACAGAAGAATGCTAACAATAGATTATTGCATAAAACTGTCAATTGTTGTAGCTGAGAAGAATACTGATAGTCAATTATTGCATAAAACAGTCAATTGTTGTAGTTGTTTATGTGGTGTCACAGCCAGACACCACACTTGCTAGGTGGTAGCCTTTAAATCGGCCGCGGTCCGTTAGTATACGTCGGACCCGCGTGTCGCCACTATCAGTGATTGCAGACCGAGCGCCGCCACACGGCAGTCTAGAGAGACTTCCTAGCACTCGCCCCAGTTGTTCAACCGACTTTGCTAGCGATGGTTCACTGACAAAATACGCTCTCATTTGCCGAGACGATAGTTAGCATAGCCTTCAGCTACGTCATTTGCTACGACCTAGCAAGGCGCCATTACCAGTTACTATTGATGCTGTAAAACATGTTCCGTCAAGAGCGACGTTCACCATTTATGAATTAAAGTAAAGTATTCCACAGCTACGTCCTTTTTTGCTAGTCTAATTTCCTTGACCTGTTCCAGACCTCACGCCAGCCTGCGTGAGCTAAAACGCGTGCCTTTCGGCTTCCTCTCACACCGGGTTGGCTCTCTTGCCAGTTCACAACAGTTTATTTCAGAATTCGAAATACTGCATTCGAATTCATCGGCGAGGAGCTACTTTTAACTGCGCCACCCTATATTTTAGATGAGTGTAGCCATTCTTGACTGAATGTTTAAATGGATGCAAGTTCTCGATGGCACACGACAAAATTAAGAGCTTCAGTGGGTACCTTTTCCAATTAGATAATGATTTCCCCTAGGGCCTGCACGGAGCCGATCGTTCGGCAAGTGTGGCGGACAAGCCGACTATTGTGATGTCACAAATTCGTTGCGGGTCCCGTGTTTCTCGTGGCCCCGCTTTCCCATCAGCTCATCACCGTTCTACATGTCTAGCCATCCGCGGAGGCGAATGCGCGTTCCAAATGGACCTTCTGTCCATGTCGCTATACGGCGCTTCCGCAGTTCCATCTAGATACGCCGTCTGTTAGTACCCGTCCAGTGCGCGCTCTTGCATCGGTAAGTGCCATCTGGCTTTGCAATGCGTTGCTTTCTGCCGATTGAGCTGTTAAGGTGCGACAAGATATTCGTCGTCGTTTCGCTTCATGACAGTATTGTGCTAAGCCTTAATATAGTTTTACATTGGATTTTTTTTTGGGGGGGGGGGTGAAATTTTTACCAATATATTTTTCAGGGCCAAGAGAAGTGTCCTTCTATCAAACAAGGCTTTAATTTGAGGAAGAAGTTTATGAGAATGTACGTTTTGTGCACAGTACTCTATCTGTGGTGGTGAAACATGAGCTTTGGCAAAACCGGAACAGAAGAGAATCGAAGTGTGTGAGGTGTGGTGCTACAGAAGATGTAGGACATGTGTTAAGAAATCAGGCAGTAGCTTCCACGGTACTAGAGGCAGGTATAGAATGTGAAAACTGTAGGGGAAGACAGAGATTGGAATACATCCAGCAAGTAGTTGATGACGTCGGTTGCAAGTGCTACTCTGAGATGAAGAGGTCGGCACAGGAGGGGAATTCGTAGCGGGCCGCACCAAACCAGTCAGAAGACTGATGACTCACAAAAAAGTTTTAATCTTTTTTATGTAAATAAGGGTCTGGTGCTGCTTAACTTAACGTAATCCAATAGATGATCATATAGGCCAGTTTTTCATAACCTTTTCGGTTTATGAGGACCCGCTAGCTCACCAGATACTGGGGCTCATGGTAACAGCACTTTAACTACGAGACTGTTATTAGGAAGTTATTATTTTAGCTTTGATGCTTTCTAGGTATCACGGGAGCGTTCTATGTTTTTTATGCTATTTTATAATTGACGTCCGCTACTTAGTGAAAAATTGCTGACTATGAACGTTGGGCCATCCGGTTCTCTTTTCTCCATCAGAGCAATACTTGATTTTGTATGTTCGTCCCCTATTACTTTTCATTTTAGTTACGTTTTCTTGCCTTACATGAGTTTTTCCCCGTCAATTTTTATAGATTGCACCCAACGATGCAGCTAAAATGCTGCGAAACAAGTCGTGCTTATAAATGAAGTACTTGCAGCTGAAGCGATCTTATCTTCAAAATGATGTATCCAGGTTATGGTTTCCCTGACCGCTACGATCGCAGGTTCGAATCCTGCCTCGGGCATGGATGTGTGTGATGTCCTTAGGTTATGAAACTTCCTGGCAGATTAAAACTGTGTGGCCGACCGAGACTCGAACTCTGGACCTTTGCCTTTCGCGGGCAAGTGCTCTACCATCTGAGCTACCGAAGCACGACTCACGCCCGGTACTCACAGCTTTACTTCTGCCAGTGCCTCGTCTCCTAAAGTTTGGAAGGTAGGAGACGAGGTACTGGCAGAAGTAAAGCTGTGAGTACCGGGCGTGAGTCGTGCTTCGGTAGCTCTGCCAGGAAGTTTCATATCAGCGCACACTCCGCTGCAGAGTGAAAATCTCATTCTGGAAACATCCCCCAGGTCCTTAGGTTAGTTAGGTTTAAGTAGTTCTAAGTTCTAGGGGACCGATGACCTCAGAAGTTAAGTCCCATAGTACTCAGAGCCATTTGAACCATCTTTCTTACCAGGAAATGCCCAATCGCAGTGCAGCTTTCTGCTCGGACTGGCCGAAACGTGTGCATGTGAAGAGAATGAAGTGGAGCTTTTGGGCAGCCAACGAAATCGAGGAGTTGGTGAGTGGCCCTGGTAGGGTGCAGGAGGCGACTTTGAGCCCTCTGTGGCGAAGAAGGAGCGGAGGCGTTTCTCGGAAGTTTGTAGTCAGGGGCCAGTAAGGTTCTTTTCATGTATGGAACGTTCAGAAAGTGTTAGAAAGTGCGTTCCCTTCTTCACGCGTGGGAAACTTCTTAATCTGTTGCTGGTTTTCTAGGCGAAGTGTTGCTGTTAGCGAACTTACCCGCAATGTTAAGTGAGAGCCCGCCTAACGTAGTGTGGAGCAACTGGCTAGCTAGAGGGTTATGTAACGAACTAAGCGGACTTGGTGAGGCTTATTAGCAGAATAAACTGAGTTTTGGTCCAACAGAAATTTGAAGTGTGGAGTTCTCGGCATGACCATACCCTCTTTGACTTTAGACTAGGGACGGGATAAACCCTCCGGATAATACCGATACCGGTATTTCAGTTCTCAATAACTGGTATTTTTTATATGTATTTGGTCTCGGTCGTAACAGATATTTTTAATTTTTTTTACTAATAACCGAGTAAAAACACCGAAATATTATTAGTCATAGCGGCAATGCTAAAATTTTTCGTTTTAATAGGCCTTTTTAAAAAGAGGCGTAATTTTTGGTTTGAAATACTGCATTATTATAGAAAGTGGAAAAGCGATCAATTCTATTTTAATAACAATGCCGACAGAAACGAGGAAAAAACACGTGGCATAAGAATTGGTACAGCTTGGTAAGATAATGATGCCTCTGTTGCTGACCATCGTGGCTTAAGACACGCGTGTACGTGCAGTGTGCAAGACTTGGCCCCACGGGGTCTACAGGGTAGTTTCTCACTGTCGTCGCCGAACATCCATTGTACTGCGGAATGGCAGCAACCCTAGTCCGTAAATGTTTTTACGAAGTAAACCTTTTATTCCTTATGGATGAGGAAGACTGCGACTGTGATGAATAAAGGTTTCTTGAAATTACTGCAGCAATATTTTTTTATTATTCCATTACCGGTTTCGAACCGCCTAGTGATTCATCAGGTGGTACATATTTATTAATTGTCTGCAGAAGTGTGGAAATCGTATAGCTGTGGCAAGATGTATAAACGAAACATGTGAGCACTGCGTGTGGCGAGAGTTATTCCCATTATGAGACAGATTGTGTTGCTTTACTTACAGTGATTAGTATCCGTTGGTTGGATGTTGGTGTACACAGTGTTCTGGAAAACATAACGAATGGTTTCCAGTGACGTGAACTGCACTGCTCTTTACATAAGTGGCCGCAGGTAACACTTTCACACGCTTTACAAAACGTAAATAAGCCAAAAAGTATGGCTAAAGTTATGTCAAAGATTTTGCGTTAGGGCAGAGAGTCTCTTTCTTCAGCTCTTGCAATACACGCTGCCACCGGTAAGTATGTATCTATTTCTCTATTGTAAAATAACATGTAGTAATATGGTAAAATTGTCATGTGCTAGTTATAAAATCTCTTAAACAACGAGTTCGGAAATTTTAGCACTGCAATTTCAATTGACATTTCATTTGTCTTTTGTTTAACTATCATTATCAACACTTGTGAAGTTAACAATAAACATCACAGCATTACTTTTTTTTACAAAAAAATCGTGAACTGTTAAGCTGGGTGGTATGTGGGAGTAGTGTGTTTATACCAGAAGGAGAGAGTGTTGAGCAAGCGTGCCAATGAGAGAGAGAGAGAGAGGGAGAGAGAGAGAGGGAGAGAGAGAGAGGAGGGTTTTTTTACCTCTTGTGAGTTATTTAGTTTTACAAATCTAATGATTCTTTGAAATTCTGGAAGAACAGATTATTTGCTAAATCTGTTTGTTCATCTAAGACAATTTCTTTCAGAACTATTCTTCACAGAGTAGTTGGTTGTACTTGGTAGTTATGAACTGAATAACAGCAAAGTTTACATCCCTTGACATAGTTAATCTCTACACCCAACACAAAAAGCTAAGTGATGTAGAAATCTATGAACTAATGGATCTGCTAGAGATTTTGCTATCAATAGCTACTTTCCCTTTAACAACAAAATCTATAGTCAGAAGGATGGCCTAACAGTGGGAAGTAGCTTAGCTGGCCTGTTAGCTGACAACTACATTAATAATCCAGAAACCAAATTCTTCAAATTAAAGTTGACTGGATCATTTTTTATAAACGTTATGTTACTGACACCTTGGTACTGTACAATGGGACAACCACAGAAACAGAAAGCTCAGCTGAGAAACTTAATACTATACAGGGTTATTACAAATGAATGAAGCGATTTCACAGCTCTACAATAACTTTATTATTTGAGATATTTTCACAATGCTTTGCACACACATACAAAAACTCAAAAAGTTTTTTTAGACATTCACAAATGTTCGATATGTGCCCCTTTAGTGATTCGGCAGACATCAAGCCGATAATCAAGTTCCTCCCACACTCGGCGCAGCATGTCCCCATCAATGACTTCGAAAGCATAGTTGATGCGAGCTCGCAGTTCTGGCACGTTTCTTGGTAGAGGAGGTTTAAACACTGAATCTTTCACATAACCCCACAGAAAGAAATCGCATGGGGTTAAGTCGGGAGAGCGTGGAGGCCATGACATGAATTGCTGATCATGATCTCCACCACGACCGATCCATCGGTTTTCCAATCTCCTGTTTAAGAAATGCCGAACATCATGATGGAAGTGCGGTGGAGCACCATCCTGTTGAAAGATGAAGTCGGCGCTGTCGGTCTCCAGTTGTGGCATGAGCCAATTTTCCAGCATGTCCAGATACACGTGTCCTGTAACGTTTTTTTCGCAGAAGAAAAAGGGGCCGTAAACTTTAAACCGTGAGATTGCACGAAACACGTTAACTTTTGGTGAATTGCGAATTTGCTGCACGAATGCGTGAGGATTCTCTACCGCCCAGATTCACACATTGTGCCTGTTCACTTCACCATTAAGAAAAAATGTTGCTTCATCACTGAAAACAAGTTTCGCACTGAACGCATCCTCTTCCATGAGCTGTTGCAACCGCGCCGAAAATTCAAAGCGTTTGACTTTGTCATCGGGTGTCAGGGCTTGTAGCAATTGTAAACGGTAAGGCTTCTGCTTTAGCCTTATCCGTAAGATGTTCCAAACCGTCGGCGTTTATCTCCCTGCTTGCTTTATTCGTCGACTTCCGCGGGCTACGCGTGAAACTTGCCCGCACGCGTTCAACCGTTTCTTCGCTCACTGCAGGCCGACCCGTTGATTTCCTCTTACAGAGGCATGCAGAAGCTTTAAACTGCGCATACCATCGCCGAATGGAGTTAGCAGTTGGTAGATCTTTGTTGAACTTCGTGCTGAAGTGTCGTTGCACTGTTATGACTGACTGATGTGAGTGCATGTCAAGCACGACATACGCTTTCTCGGCTCCTGTCGCCATTTTGTCTCACTGCGCTCTCGAGCGTTCTGGCGGCAGAAACCTGAAGTGCGGCTTCAGCCGAACAAAACTTTATGAGTTTTTCTACGTATCTGTAGTGTGTCGTGACCCTATGTCAATGAATGGAGCTACAGTGAATTTATGAAATCGCTTCAATCATTTGTAATAGCCCTGTATATCCCAAAATGAACTTTATGATTGAACACCAAACACAACAAGGAATCAATTTTCTTGATATAAACATAACCTGTCACAACAACAAACATGAATTCCAAATTTATAGAAAATATAACACATCAACTGTCATTATAAATAATACATCAAGCCACGCAAATCAACATAAATTAGCATTTTTTAGATTAACACTCAACTGTGTGAGCAAAATTAATGCTGAGCCTGATGTAAAAACCAAAGAAAAAACATTTTAAAAACAATAGCCCACAGCAATGCTTATGACCCATCCATAGTTAACAAATTAGATGAAAAGATACAAACCAAACAAACAGCAAGAACAGCACAGCTCTCAATAGCAGATGAATCTAAATATATCTCCATTCCATTCCTCAGTAACATCTCATAACAACTTGCAAAACTGTTTAAATCATAGAGAGTCAAAATAGGTTACAACACAACTAGCAAATTACAAAGCAAAATAGTTCATAACAACATAATAGGCAAACCACTTAACCAAAAATCTGGTATTTATAAATTACCTTGTGACAACTGCCCCTGCTGTTACAGAGGGCAAACAGGAAGAAACTTTAAATTTCAATACAAAGAACACACAGATGTGCTACGTTAAAAAAAAGTGAATTACGAAAGCTAAAGAAAGAGACTCTCTGCCCTC
Organism: Schistocerca cancellata; assembly: GCF_023864275.1. NCBI lineage: Eukaryota > Metazoa > Arthropoda > Insecta > Orthoptera > Acrididae > Schistocerca > Schistocerca cancellata. Next base: position 571,027,824 of record NC_064630.1, read on the forward strand.
CCTAACACAAACTCTGACATAACTTTAGCCATACTCTTTGGTTTATTTACGTTTTGCAAAGCATGTGGAACGTGTTACCTGCGGCCAAGTGTGTAAAGTGGAGTGCAGTTAACGTCACTGGAAAACATTCATTATGTTTTCCAGAATACTGTGTACACCAACATCCAATCAACGGATGCTAATCACTATAAGTGAAGCAACACAACCTGTCTTATAATGGGAATAATTATCGCCAACTTTGTGCTTACATGTTTCGTTTATACATCTTGCCATAGCTACACGACTCCCACACTGCTGTAGTCAATTAATAAATATGTAACATCTGATGATGAATTGTTAGGTCCTTCGAAACCAGTAAGGGAATAATAAAAAATTGAAGAACAAAACAAAAGGCGAGTGGTTGCAGTAATTTCAAGAAACCTTCATTTTTTCGAAGTTACATAGGAATGAAGTGCAGTTCTACATTTGCTTTAAGAGATTAGGGATATGTCTGCTATATCTATCAAATAAAAAAAGGAAGGAAATTAAGGTAACAGTAATCAATTAAAAACTTAAAAACAATAAAAATACAAAGTAGCTGAACTGCTGCCAGCGTCTACATAATATGCATTTATCTGCTTGCAGCCCTTAAAAACAGACAAATTAACACGAAAAACAGAGTTTTACAACCGCAATTTTCACGCTTTAGCACTGACTATTCACGAAGCCCAAACAGTGGTACGATCCCCGATTACAGTATGATTTTGGAGCAAAGTTTAAAAAATTGCAATAATTGGGAACACTTTTTTTAAGCATTCAGCCACTTACACTGTTCAAGGAAAGCAACAAACGACGGACGGACGAAGTTTTCTTTTATTTGCCTATTTAATATTTTGATTCTACGTATCTTGAAACAGAGAGTAAATTTTGTTTATCTTTGATGTATTTCTACGTTTACTACAGGAATAACTGGAACAATGACCCGAAAATCGGTTATTTCAGAAATCGGTTATTTCGAACGCTTTTAACAGTCAGATTAAACTGTGGTGGAAAAAACGATATAACCGAAAACCGGTTGTTTCAGCGATAACCGCCATCCTTATTTTAGACTGTCTCCTGTGTTGTTTACTGAAGAGATGGAAGAAACCGGTTGGTAATGGTGTCCGAGACTGATTGCGGTGTTTGTTGTCCAATTCAGTGATCGGACTTGGGATCTTTTGGCGGTAGTCAGGTGGCTTCAGGGCACTGAATAGTGATATAGCGGAAGGGACTGTTTTAACACTGTCTCGAGACTGGCAATACACCAACTGACTTTCGGAAAAACATCATCCACACAATTCCGAAGACGGCAAGAGCTGACAAGTGCGGGGATTATCACACAATCAGCTTAATAGCTCATGCATCTAAGTTGATGACAAGAATAATGTACAGAAGAATGGAAAAGAAAACTGAGGATGTGTTAGATGACGATCAGTTGGGGCTTAGGAAAGGTAAAGACACCAGAGAGGCAGTTCTGACGCTGCGGTTGATAGTGGAAGCAAGACTGATGAAAAATCGAGACACGTTCATGGAATTTGTGGACCTGGAAAAAGTGTTCGACAATATAAAATGGTGCGGAATGTTCGAAATTCTGAAAAAAATAGAGTAAGCTATAGGGAAAGACGAGTAATATACAAAATGTACAAGATCCAACAAGGAATAATAAGAGTGGAAGATCAAGAACGAAATAGTGAAATTAAGAAGGGTGTAGGACAGGGATATAGTCGTTTCGCCGCTTCTGCTCAATTTATACGTCGAAGAAGCAATGACGGAAATACGAGATCTGTTCCGAAACTTTGTTGACAAAATTTTTCTGTGCTTATCTTTTACTTATTGCGCATTGTCTCCTTCGACATACTCTCCTCCACAACTGAGACACTGCTCCCAACGTCGCTTCCACTTCCGCAAGCAGTCTTGGTACGCTTCTTGTTAGATCGCGCGAAGCGCCGCCTGCGAATTTTCTTTTAGTTCGACTATCATTGCAAACCATCGTCCTTTCAGCGGGGTTTTCTACTTTTAGAAAGCCCCCAGGGGCATGGTCTAGATACTACGGTGGATGTAGCAGGAAAGTGATTTTGGTTTTTGTGTAACAGTCACGCACCAACAGGAATGAATGTGCGGTTGCGTTATCGTGATGCAAGAGCCATGAATTGACTCGCCATATTTCAGGCCGTTCCCTTCGCAGATTTTCTCGCAGGCGTCGCAAAACGTCACCATCGACTAACAGCTTATCCCTGTTTGCAATCTCCTTAATTTCCTACTCTTGTGAAATTTTTTCAATAAATTGTGGTCAGTGCACATTTGTCTTTGGAAATGTCTTACTGTTTAAAACCTGGTTTCGAAAACTGTGCCTTGCCACTATATTATGCATCTGAAACCTTCCAGTGTCTACAGGTTTATTCCATGCACGCAGTCTTCTTTTGTGATTCTTAAACCAGATGTTACTAATAATTAAAATGTGCTCTGTGCAGAATTCTACCAAATGGTTTCCCCTTTCATTCCTTCCCCCGAGTCCAAGTTCTCCTACTATTTTCCCCTGTCTTCCTTCTTCTACTACCGAATTCTAGCCACCATCTCAGCTAAACTATTGTCTCCTTTAACTATATGAATAATTTATTTTATCTCATCACACATTCCCTCAATTTCTTCATCTTTGGCGTTAGTATGTACGTAAACTTGTACAACTGTGGTGAGCGTTGGCTTTGTATGTGTCTTGCCTATGATAATGCTAATGGCAGTTTAGGGAAGAAGTCGAGTATTGCGATAATACTTGATTGTTTCAATAACTAACACTTGCAGAATGGTTAAAACACGTGATTTTTCATATTACAAACACTGTGGAGAAATTGTGGACTTTTCAGCTGTAAACAAATGCATGCCGCGTAAAAGGTGACATACTATTATTGTAGCGTAATGCATTTAGGCGCTGCAAATTGCAATATTAAAGGTATTTTGAGAGTCAAAGTAAGTTGTTCTTCCAGAGTGATCGTTCTTCTGAATGTTGTCGACTCTATAATGAGAGAGGTTACAAACGTTAATTTATATCATCCGTTAACGGTAAGCAAAGAAAACATGAATAATGAAGTATTTGAGAGAAAGTATCATAATGAAAAAACTGCTACGTCTTCATCCAGCTTTGCGTTCTTTCTTATAGTTTCATGGCGTGCACTCCCGTACTTGCAGCACTGGTTAACATACAACCTCCAGACGGCTTGGACGCATTTAAAACTTCCATATGTGCATAGGACACTTAAAGTTTATTCTTAAATAGTTCGGTCTGATAGACATTAAAGTCAATTAACACACAGAATTTGTTTTGATGCACATTATTACAAAAGTTCATTACTCTTCATTATTCGTGACGTCATTAATTGCCATCACCGTATCGCAAGTAACACTTAACATCGTCACTTTTGTTTTGGAACATTAGTTATTCATCAGTCACTTGTACTACAACCTCTAATCATTTTCTTTAAATCGTCAGGTATATACGGCGTCTTCCTACATTTCTACTACCTCAGCAATAATACCCGTCAGTAGTTACCTTCCTTTCTGCACCGGAATACGATTATTATTTACATTTACAGTATTTTTACAGTTCATAAATAGTACTTCAGTTAATTTCTTAACGCTAATGCACAAAACGCAAATACGAAATAGGTAATACTGTTTCTTATTATTAGTAATTACTAGCAGTTAATTGGGTCGATAAGACATTTTAAGGTTCATCACTATCTTACGTATCAACGTTTTGACATGAATTCCTCAACGGTCAATCTCACGTGTCTACACCACCTCTCTATGCTTCTTTCTGTGATACTTGTCGAATATCTCTCAGGTTCAGATGGAAATAGAAACTTCTGTTACAATATATTTTCATTGGTTCCTGTCTCGACAGTGCTGCCTCAAACTACTCGGACGCGGTGTTAAGGCATTGGCAACAAAATACGAAGAAATGTGGACTGCAGAACAAGCAACGAACATGTTTTAGGCTCTAGACCAACAAGTAAAATAATATGGCGCACGAAACTCTGCAAAGTTAGACAGCGTTCAGTCCAGGGCCTGCCTTTCGTCTGGAACGACTAACCGGTCATAGGCGCTGCAGTGACTAAGTTTTTGATGGAGGCAAATTATGCGTAACATTTTAATAGCAAATTGCATTACTCAGAGGCCGGTGATCAAACTCTCTCGTGAACGGTGTTAACGGCAAGGCCAGATAATTCATCTTCTTGCCACAATACTTAAACAAAGTGCTCAGGAACAGTTGTGACATTAACAGATTAAGCCACTGGTAGGTGGCAGACAAGATTGACGATATGTCTTTCTTTTCCCTTGTATGGTCTTGTAAAAACGAGAGAAACTTCCCTTGATATTCCGATGAATATAGACATAGTTGTATATTATTTTAAGGCCAGGCGATGAGCAGAAAAATCGGAAAGGTTAGCGATCATTGCCCAGATTATACACACCGTGACTGTGGCGAATAACAGTACACTCATTATTTGGATTTTCATTGAAGATTGTTTGAGGTGATAAATCTGAGAATATCAGTTATTAAGTAGAGTAGTTTTGCAGAGAAAACAGACATCCTTCAAAAGTTAAAAATATCGATGATTCTGGGACGCTATGCCTCTAGACCAACGAATTTTGGCGTTTCGCGATATCCTGTACTGTATATGCTCCATGTCTGCTTTAAGTACACCGTTATGTGGAGTACACACTCGGAAAGTATTCAAACAGAGGTGGTACACAATTTTTTGTACCAAACAGTACTTTCATCAGCGTTCTGTTAATAAACAGAAGCCTGTATTTGGTTTATCAATTTACGATCCTGTATAATTACATTTAATATTCACATGTTATTTGCAAGGAATTTTAGTGACGTTAATGAGTCTACATCTACGTGATTACTTTGATATACACAATAAAGTGCCTGGCAGAGGGTTCAGTGAACCACTTTCAAGCTGTCACTCTACCGTTTCATTCTCGAACGGCACACAGGGAAAACAGGCACTTAAATTTTTCTGTGCGAACCTGACTTCTCTTTTTTATCGTAATGATCATTTCTCCCTATTTAGGTGGGTGCCAACAGAATGTTTTTGCAATCGGAGGAGAAAACTTGTGATTGAAATTTCGTGAGAAGATCCCGTCCCAACGAAAGACGGCTTTGTTTTAATGATTGCCACTCCAAATCACGTACCATGTCTGTGGCACTATCTCCTTTTTTCGCGTTAATACAAAACGAGCTACCTTCTTTGAACTTTTTCGATGTCATCCGTCAGTCCCACCTGATACGGATCCCACACCGCACAGCAATACTCCAGAATAGAGCGGACAAGCGTGGTGTAAGCAGTCTCTTTGGTAGACCTGTTGCACTTTTTAAGTGTTCTGCCAATGAATCGCAGTCTTTGGTTTGCTCTACCCACAACACTATCTATCTGATTGTTCCAACTTAGGTTATTTGTAATTGCAATCCGTAAGTATTTAGATGAATTTACAGCCTTCAGGTTTGCGTGACTTATTGCGTAATCGAAATTTAGCGGATTTCTTTTAGTGCTCATATGAACAACTTCATACTTTTCTTTATTCAGGGTTCACTGCCACTTTTCGCACCATACAGATATCGTATCTAAATCATTTTGCAATTCGTTTTGGTCTTCTAATGACTTTACAAGACAAGTCTAGATGTTGTCATTAATTATACCGAGTGTTGCAAAATTCATACATACTCGTACAGTTTTATAAGTCGTAAGGGAACGGGTAAAAGTTTTACGTAGGTACCAGTGTAGCTTGTGCATGTTACAAAGACAGCGAAACCGACTCACATTTACAATTCTCGCGCTGATATTTATGTTTCTTATACATTTTTCTTCCGATCATTCTAACGTCAGTTAAAAAATTTAGTGCTTGTGTTAATATGTTAAGCTATGTACCCAATAACATTATTAGACTTCATTTCGGTACAATGTTCGTAGGTCTGAAAATTTAATCATGTGTGAGAAAGCGTTTGACAGTGGTGACTGCAATATATTTTTGAGACTTCTGAAGCTGTAAAACATGAAACATATGGTTTGACTACTTATGTACAACTCGTAGAGGAACCGGACTGCAATTCGAAGAGTTGAAGGAGTGAAAAGGGAAGCAATAATTGAATAATGAGACAAGGTTGAAATCTATTCCATATGCTGATTCACATGTAAACTGAGTATCAGTAAAGGAAATACGGAAAATTTGGAAATGGTATCGTAAGTCTGACAGACAGCAAAGGACTTAGAAGGTAAGTTGACTGAAATGGATTAGACCATGGAAATAAGGTTTAAAATGGACATCAATAAAATTAAAACAAGTATAAAAGGATACAGTCAATACAGTCAAATTGAAAAAAGTAATGCTGAAGAAGTTAGATTGGGAAATGATACACTGGAAGTAGTAAACGGGTTCTGCTATTTCGGCTTCAAAATAACTGGTTGTGTCAGAAGTAGAAAGGACATAAGATATACATGGGCATGAAAAAGAGAAATATTTTAACATCTAATAAAAATTTAAGTATTTGCTTGGAGTGTTGACTTATACTGTAGTGAAATGTAGATGATAAACAGTACACACAAGACTAGAATAGAAGCTCTAATAATGTAGTGTTACAGAAGAGCACTGAAGATCAGATGAGTAGATCTGCTGACTAAACAAGAGGTACTGAAGCGAGCTGAAGAAAAGAGAGAATTATGGCAGTACTTAAGTAAAAGAAGGCATCGGTTGACAGTAATGGCGGAGGCAAGAGTGGGGGGTAAAAGTTATACGTGGGCTATTCTAAATGTGAAAAACGTTCACTTTCCCAGATGTTTTTGTTCGAGATAATGAACGAAAACTTATTTTACAACTTAATTTTATATCTTAGCGGTTTTTCTACATATTTGCCGTAAAATTTTGTTGTAGTGCTCAACAAGCTTTCCAATGCCTTCTGCATACTCAGTTGCTACCACGTTGTTGAACCAGTCACTAACATCATCTTTCAGTATTCTGTCACGCCTATAGTGCTTTCCGACCAAAAAATCCCACAGTTTTGGAGGAAAATGGTGATCGTAGGAGCCAAGACCGGCCTACAAGGCCGATATTCAGAAAGTTCCTATTTAAAGTACCGGATCAAATTCTTTGTCAACTCAACATAATGCGAGCGAGTGCTGTGGCCGTGTGTTTTGAATGGCGCGATGTAGTCGGTGAAGCGCCTGGCGCTAGGACGCTGCATCTACATCTGCAGCTTACAGACGCAAATTCGATGAAAAGGACGCCCTTTCGATCTCAAGACACTGTGGCCGTGACGTTTTTGGTGCTCAGAAATTGTTTGTCATTTTCTGATATCTTGAGAACTGTGACTGATTTCATTGAGTATATATACAGGGTGTTTCAAAAATGACCGGTATATTTGAAACGGCAATAAAAACTAAACGAGCAGCGATAGAAATACACCGTTTGTTGCAATATGCTTGGGACAACAGTACATTTTCAGGCAGACAAACTTTCGAAATTACAGTAGTTACAATTTTCAACAACAGATGGCGCTGCGGTCTGGGAAACTCTATAGTACGATATATTCCACATATCCACCATGCATAGCAATAATATGGCGTAGTCTCTGAATGAAATTACCCGAAACCTTTGACAACGTGTCTGGCGGAATGGCTTCACATGCAGATGAGATGTACTGCTTCAGCTGTTCAATTGTTTCTGGATTCTGGCGGTACACCTGTTCTTTCAAGTGTCCCCACAGAAAGAAGTCACAGGGGTTCATGTCTGGCGAATAGGGAGGCCAATCCACGCCGCCTCCTGTATGTTTCGGATAGCTCAAAGCAATCACACGATCATCGAAATATTCATTCAGGAAATTAAAGACGTCGGCCGTGCCATGTGGCCGGGCACCATCTTGCATAAACCACGAGGTGTTCGCAGTGTCGTCTAAGGCAGTTTTTACCGCCACAAATTCACGAAGAATGTCCAGATAGCGTGATGCAGTAATCGTTTCGGATCTGAAAAATGGGCCAATGATTCCTTTGGAAGAAATGGCGGCCCAGACCAGTACTTTTTGAGGATGCAGGGACGATGGGACTGCAACATGGGGCTTTTCGGTTCCCCATATGCGCCAGTTCTGTTTATTGACGAAGCCGTCCAGGTAAAAATAAGCTTCGTCAGTAAACCAAATGCTGCCCACATGCATATCGCCGTCATCAATCCTGTGCACTATATCGTTAGCGAATGTCCCTCGTGCAGCAATGGTAGCGGCGCTGAGGGGCTGCCGCGTTTGAATTTTGTATGGATAGAGCTGTAAACTCTGGCGCATGAGACGATACGTGGACGTTGGCGTCATTTGGACCGCAGCTGCAACACGGCGAACGGAAACCCGAGGCCGCTGTTGGATCACCTGCTGCACTAGCTGCGCGTTGCCCTCTGTGGTTGCCGTACCCGGTCGCCCTACCTTTCCAGCACGTTCATCCGTCACGTTCCCAGTCCGTTGAAATTTTTCAAACAGATCCTTTATTGTATCGCTTTTCGGTCCTTTGGTTACATTAAACCTCCGTTGAAAACTTCGTCTTGTTGCAACAACACTGTGTTCTAGGCGGTGGAATTCCAACACCAGAAAAATCCTCTGTTCTAAGGAATAAACCATGTTGTCTACAGCACAGTTGCACGTTGTGAACAGCACACGCTTACAGCAGAAAGACGACGTACAGAATGGCGCACCCACAGACTGTGTTGTCTTCTATATCTTTCACATCACTTGCAGCGCCATCTGTTGTTGAAAATTGTAACTACTGTAATTTCGAAAGTTTGTCCGCCTGAAAATGTACTGTTGTCCCAAGCATATTGCAACAAACGGTGTATTTCTATCGCTGCTCGTTTAGTTTTTATTGCCGTTTCAAATATACCGGTCATTTTTGAAACACCCTGTATGTTGTGGGCTGGCAGGATACCAAGCCACTAAATTGAAAGGAAGCCGAAAGGCACGCGTTTTAGCTCACGCAGGCTGGCGTGAGGTCTGGAACAGGTCAAGGAAATGAGACTAGCAAAAAACGTACGTAGCTGCTGGAATACTTAACTTTAATCCATAATTGGTGAACATCGCTCTTGACGGTACATGTTTTACAGCATCAATAGTAACTGGTAATGGCGCCTTGCTAGGTCGTAGCAAATGACGTAGCTGAAGGCTATGCTAACTATCGTCTCGGCAAATGAGAGCGTAATTTGTCAGTGAACCATCGCTAGTGAAGTCGGTTGTACAACTGGGGCGAGTGCTAGGAAGTCTCTCTAGACCTGCCGTGTGGCGGCGCTCGGTCTGCAATCACTGATAGTGGCGACACGCGGGTCCGACGTATACTACCGTACCGCGGCCGATTTAAAGGTTATCACCTAGCAAGTGTGGTGTCTGGCGGTGACACCACAATATATATATAAAGAAGAGTGTCCGTTTGTTGGTTTTTTTGTTTTTAATTCATACGAATCTACAGTTTTATTCCGATATCTCGAAATTTTGCACACTTTGGCTTCAAGGGAAGAGGAAGATAAATGTCTACATAAGATTTCGTAATTGTCTTGAAACACGTATATGTGTAATATGTAAAAGGGAAAGGTTGTTACCAAAAATTTAAGTTCTTGGCCAATTTACTTCAACTTTCTACATTCAAATGAAACAATGAAGAAAATTAACGACAAATTAAATGCCTAACAAACGAAATGGATAAATTACAGCAGCAATACTCGTCTTGGAGACTGTACCATCAGTCGTCGTTAGACCGCGGGACGAGCAAAAACTCGAGAATTTGGCAGAAACATGATTGTGAAATCTTTATTCATTGGTTAGTTGCTGTTCTTCCAAATGACATATACCTATAAGATATTTTAGTCCGTGTTTCACAGACACTTTTATTATTAAAACACACAGTGTCATACAAACGCCAAGGCAGGTGAATATGGTACCGGCAGAAGTCACTAGATCATGGACCTATCAAAAGATCGAACAGAGCACGACATTTCCCGAACTGTGGCGTAAACTGTTCTGTAGTTCGAGTCGTACTCAGACACAGCCCTGCTTGAAAAGGTGGAAACTGAGCTGAAACATTAGAAGACAAATTCTTCAAAGATACAATGAGATACTTATCGGAAAATATAGCAACAGATGGAGTAGCTAATCAACTTTTCATACAGGGAAAATGTAAAGTTTGCGAAAATTTACTTGAAGAAATTAATTAAAAATGCTGCTAGACACCGGGCCAATCACTTTGTGTGGCAGACATTAAACATCCAGGGCAACGCCCCCGCACTGCAGCTACCATATAATAATAATTTTGTGTGCTAAGTGGTCGAGTGTGTCTTTCAATTGGCCACCACTCCAGCGACGTCCGTGTCCCTAAACAATCTACAGTTTAACATGGAATCCGAATCACGTATCCTTCCTGGCGACTTTTTACATCACGTAGAATTCAAGGCTATATTAACGGCAGACTGAAAATTTCCATCGTCCAACCTGGATTCAATACCGCGACCTTTCTGTCTCTAGGATGCGCTCTATCTGACCCGACGCCATTCCATTGACTGACGATTAGTTTTTGGACTTTAATGCGAAACCCAGGTTGAAGTGTGGCTCACAACCTCCTCGCTGTCCTTGTCTTACCGAGTGGGAAAGTCGGTGCAGTTGCTCTTCTTTGTTTTATGTATTCATTTGTCAAAAGTTAAGGAGCCCACCAGACAAACAATTTTCTACAGTCCAAATCACCAACGATTTGGTAAAGGACTGCTCCTCAAATTACAGGAAAGCACAAGCTCGCTCCATGACTAGATAAACGTCTATCTTGTTGATTTTTTCCTCAGTCCATGTTTTGAGTTAATCAGTTACAACTAAAAGTCGGCCTGAGCGTTCTTCATATTGATTATTCGTTCATCCGCCATTAAACGTGATGCTCTAATTTCCAACTGAAGCTTCACTCAATTGCGTTTTCATAAGCGTTTTTTTTACATCGACCACTGCCTAATAGCCCGGAAGTTTTAAGTGATGTCAGTACCAGCCGTAAAAGGTTACATTGTATGATCGTTTTTCATTTGTGAGCCAGACAATGCGACTTATCACAGGCTGGATACGTAGCCCTCAAACTGCATCGCTACCAGTTTTAAGTAACATCCAACCTCCAGCTCTACGAAGATCAGATGTACTCCTGAAGACTTGGAGAAACATTCAGAAGAACCCCCAGCTACCCGTACACAGCGATATATTAATAGCAGAACATCAACGTCTGAAGTCAAGAAAACCCCCTTGGCGAACTGCACGGCATCTTGAAGCCTCCCACTTTAACATCAACGAAGTATGGAGAAGTCAGTGGGAAGAATCGTCGGTGTTCAACGGGCATCTGGTTGAAAAGCCTTCCATGAGAGTTCCAGCTCTCACACTCCCGAGACACCAGTGGAGAACCATCAACCGCATCCGAACAGGACAAGGGAACTGCGGATATCTAAAGCATAAATGAGGCTGGGCAACATCTCCAGATTGTGACTGTGGAGCTTGCCTGCAAACAATTAATCACATTGTTGGTGAATGCCCGAAACGAGCCTTTGAGGTAGCAATAAATGACATCCACCATGCATCACCTTAAGGGCTCAACTGGATCAACAGATTGCACTTAGAAATCTAAGAACTTGTGTCATGTGTAGAAAATTTAGCATAATACTTTGAACATTTGATTCTTTACATGTATTTTGCTTGTCATTTCTTACACTGTATACTTTTAAAATTTTGTATTTGATCCAAGCTCTGTATCATCATACCATAAAAAATGGTTCAAATGGCTCTGAGAACTATGGGACTTAAGATCTGAGGTCATCAGTCCCCTAGATCTTAGAACTACTTAAACCTAACCAGCCTAAGGACATCACGCACATCCGTGCCCGAGGTAGGATTCGAACCTGCGACCGTAGCGGTCGCGCGGTTCCAGACTGCAGCGCCTACAACCGCAAGGCCACACCGGCCGGCCATACGATAAATAAATAAATTTGTCTGTAAATTTCGAAAGGGCGTGCCTTTTTTTAAATTCAGAAAACGTATTACACTACGAACCTCACATTTGGCGAAATCAATAGTTCTGTCACACATTTTAAAATCGCACAAATAAACAATGAACGAGCGTTCCTTCGTTCCTGATGATGATGATGATGTTTGGTTTGTGGGGCGCTCAACTGCGTGGTTATCAGCGCCCGTACAATTTCCCAACCTTTGCTCAGTCCAATTTCGCCACTTTCCTGGATGATGATGAAATGATGAGGACAACACAAACACCCAGTCATCTCGAGGCAGGTGAAAATCCCTGACCCCGCCGGGAATCGAACCCGGGACCCCGTGCTCGGGAAGCGAGAACGCTACCGCGAGACCACGAGCGGCGGACCCTTCGTTCCTATCGCGTTCCGGAATAAGAGGAGAACTGCTCGGATCGTCATATCAAAACGCTCTTTACTTTTAGAATGACCCTCGTATATGGAGACCAATACTAAATACAGTTATCCGTTTCAAGTGGATGTAGGTTACAGTTGTTCCGCAGAGATGAAGAGGCTTGTTCAGGATAGACTAGCGAGAAGAGCTTCGCAAAACGGTCTTCGGGTTAATACAACAACAACAACAACAACTACTACTACTACTACTACTACTACTGCTACTACTACAATACAGAACATATATGAATCATCCTGATTTTGGTTAACTCTGTATGTAACGAAATATATTATCCAGCGTAACAATGGAAAACATGTCAGCATATCCTCTTTGCGAACGGCAATAATTAAATCTGCTCAAGTGATTATGTATTTCTAAGCCCACCATGAGTGATGGGGTCATAAACATTATTACCAATAAATAAGGAGCACACAATCCGTTCTGAAAAAGTGTGAAAAAATCTGCACGGAGTGTCAACTTCTGTTAGTAAACGTACGCCTACAGGAGGAAAACATTTCCCAACCGAATGGGGTTCACAGCCAACTTTAGACGATGGAAATAGATCCACATTCGCAAACACTTTAGTAGGAAGAGTCAGTTGCACGACTTTTGTGAAATGCTTCTTCAAGCACAGGCAAACAGTCTACCCTACCTGCTGCATATCTACTATTCATTTCACCCCACTGTCCACTTGACACTACGTTACCCAGAATACCATCAGTTTTTATAGCAGTGTTTGGAACTGTAGAAATAGTAGCTATGTCTTCTGCATCAGAGTCCAAATTCTGCATCTTCTGCGTGCTCCTTTATAACTTCTCCCCAGCTGTTCATCGCACGATGTCCAACATCACCGCTGACATTTATTGTTAGTAACTGAGATGTCTTGCAGGCGCAGTGCAAGAACAACAACCAGTAACAGTGCGAGAAGTGATCATAGTCCACGATCTTGCGCCCTCAGCTCTTCACCTTTTCCTCTTTCAATCGAACGATGCTCAAGGAACTTTCTTCCCGGATGAAAATGTGCTCCGGTCATGACTCGACAAGTTCCTGGCCTCAAAACCACGTTACTTCTACAGTCACGGAATCGAAAAGCTACTCTTCCATTTGAACATTGTTGTAAATAGTGAAGGAGAAAATAGTATTGATGACTAAAGTCTCTGTTATGGTACCTGTTGTGTTTGTTAAATTTTTGAAAATCGCTACGAACTTATGCACCAACCTAATACACTACTGGCCATTAAAATTGCTACACCACGAAGATGACATGCTACAGACGCGAAATTTAACCGACAGGAAGAAGATGCTGTGATATGCAAATGATCAGCTTTTCAGAGCATTCACACAAAGTTGGCGCCGGTGGCGACACCTACAACGTGCTGACATGAGGAAAGGTTCCAACCGATTTCTCATACACAAACAGCAGTTGACCGGCGTTGCCTGGTGAAATGTTGTTGTGATGCCTCGTGTAAGGAGGTGAAATGCGTACCATCACGTTTCCGACTTTGATAAAGGTCGGATTGTAGCCTATAGCGATTGCGGTTTATCGTATCGCGAGATAGCTGCTCGCGTTGGTCGAGATCCAATGACTGTTAGCAGAATATGGAATCGGTAAGTTCAGCAGGGTAATACGGAACGCCGTGCTAGATCCCAACGGCCTCGTATCACTAGCAGTCGAGATGACAGGCATCTTATCCGCAAGGCTGTAACGGATCGTGTAGCCACGTCTCGATCCCTGAGACAACAGATGGGGACGTTTGCAAGACAACAACCGTCTGCACGAACAGTTAGACGACGTTTGCAGCAGCAGGGACTATCAGCTCGGAGACCATGGCTGCGGTTACCCTTGTCGCTGAATCACAGACAGGAGTGCCTGCGATGGTGTACTCAGTGACGAACCTGGGTGCACGAATGGCAAAACGTCATTTGTTCGGATGAATCCAGGTTCTGTTTACAGCATCATGACGGTCGCATCCGTGTTTGGCGACATCGCGGTGAACACACATTGGAAGCGTGTATTCGTCATCGCCATACTGGCGTGTCACCCGGCGTGATGGTATGGGGTGTCATTGGTTACACGTCTCGGTCACCTCTTGTCCGCATTGACGGCACTTTGAACAGTGGACGTTACATTTCAGATGTGTTACGACCCGTGGCTCTACCCTTCATTCGATCCCTGCGAAACCCTACTTTTCAGCAGGATAATGCACGACCGCATGTTACAGGTCCTGTACAGGCCTTTGTGGATACAGAAAATGTTCGACTGCTGCCCTGGCCAGCACATTCTCCAGATCTCTCGCCAATTGAAAACGTATGATCAATGGTGGCCGAGCAACTGGCTCGTCACAATATGCCAGTCACTACTCTTGATGAACTGTGATATCATGTTGAAGCTGCATGGGCAGCTGTACCTGTACACGCCATCCAAGCTCTGTTTGACTCAATGCCCGGGCGTATCAAGGTCGCTATTACGGCTAGAGGTGGTTGTTCTGGGTACTAATTTCTCAGGATCTATGCACCTAAATTGCGTGAAAATGTAATCACATGTCAGTTCTAGTATAATATATTTGTCCAATGAATACCCGTTTATCATCTGCATTTCTTCTTGGTGTAGCAATTTTAATAGCCAGTAGTGTACTTACCAGTAGCACTTAAAGGATTAGTAGTAATATGCGAACCGTATGTTGCAGGCGAGAAGGGCGGCGCCGGTTCTTCGGAGGGCCGCAAGCAGTCGGCGGGGAAGTGCAAGCGCGTACGCACCATCTTCACGCCGGAGCAGCTGGAGCGGCTGGAGGCGGAGTTCGAGCGCCAGCAGTACATGGTGGGGCCCGAGCGCCTCTACCTGGCGCACGCGCTCCAGCTCACTGAGGCACAGGTGAGCCGTCATCATTACTGTCAGCTCACGATGGAAACTACTTTGCGAAAGAAGCTTTTGCTAAGACGACGTGCTGCAAGGCACTTACGTTGTGGTGACAAAATTCAGGGTATAGCGATATGGACATACACAGTTGGCAGCTGCATAGCATACACAAAGTATTTTGAGCAGTGCATTGGTGGAGGAGTCATTTGTACAAAGCTGATTCACGTGAAAAGTTTTGCGATGTGATTACAACCGCACGACGGGAATCAACACGTCCTTTGTACACGGAATGGTAGTTGAAGATAGACGCGTGGGATATTCTATTTCGGACACCGTTCCGAGATACACAGAATGTGGCGAGAGTACGAGATTTCAGGCATTACCTCTGACCATGGACAACGCAGTGGCCGATGGCCTTCATTACCGACCGAGAGCAACGGCGTTTGCTAAAGTTGTCAGTGCTAACAGACAAGCAACACTGCGTGGTCAAAGAACCGCAGAACTCAGTATGGGACGTATGTCAAACGTATCCATCAGGACAGTGCGGCGAAATATGACGCTATTGGGCTATGGCAGCAGACGACTGACGTGAGTGTCTTTGCTAACATCACTATATCGCCTGCAGCGCCTCTCCTGGGTTAGTGACCATATCGGTTGGACTGTAGAGGGCTTGAGAAACGTGGCTTTGGCAGGTGAGTCTCCATTTCAGTTGGTAGGAGCTGATGGCGGAGTTAGAATGTCATGCAGACCCCACGAAGCCATTGACATAAGTTGGCAACAAGGCACTGCGCAAGCTGGTGGTGACTCCATAATGGTGTGGACTGTGTTTACATGGAACGGACTGGGTCCTCTGGTCCAGCTCAACGATCATTGACTACCTGTAGAAATGGTTATGTTCAGCTATTTGGAGACCAACTGCAGCCATTCATGGACCTCATATTCCAAACAACAATAGAATGTTAATAGATGACAATAGGCGATGCCATCAGGCCACAATCGTTTGCGATTGGTTTGAAGAACATTCTGGACAATTCGGGCGAATGATTTGGCCATCCTGGTCGCCCGACATGAATCTAATCAAATTTATGGGACATAATTGAGGTTAGTTCGTGCACAAAATCCTGCACTGGCAACATTTTCGCAATTATGGACGGCTATAGATCCAGCACAGCTCAATATTTCTGTAGGGGACTTCCAACGACTTACTGAGTCCATGGCACGTCTCGTTGCTGCACTAAGCCGGACAAAAGGAGGTGCGATACAATATTAGGAGGTATCCTCAGTCTAAGCTGATGAGCCGAAACATTACGACTGTTGCCCACCATGACAATGAATACCGCCTCGTGGTATTGCGGAGGCGCGATGCGGTAAGGTATGATCAGAGACGAATGGAGAATCATTATAGCGACGATGCGGTCTGAAAATGGCGAAATCCACTGATACAAGCATCTTTGATAAAGGAAAGATTATTGTCGCGCGGTACCTGGGAACGAGCATCTCGGAAGCGGCGAAGCTGATCGGCTGTTTCTGTGTTACTGTCGTGAACAGCCTTTTTGTGTGTGGCGGAGCGTACTTTGTCTGCCATTGTAACTTCTCTTTCGTATTCCAGTCGCGGATGGACCGCTGGAGGAACGATTGTTGGTAAGCCTCCGTTCGATGTAGAATCTCTCTAATTTTAGCTTTATGGTCTTACCGCGAGATAGACGTAGATGGGGGATACGTATTAGTTGGTTCTTCTAGGAACGGACTCTCCCGCAATTTTAACAGTAAACCACAACGCGATGCAAAACGATTCTCTTTAACCTTCTGCCATTTGAGTTGGCTGATCATCTCAATGATGCTTTCGCGCTTACTTAGTAAAACTATAACGAAACACGCTCCACTTTTTCGGGTCTTCTGTATTTCTATATTAGTCCTGTCTTGTACGGATCCCACACTGACGAGCAATATTCAAACATTGGTGGAACGAGGTTATGTAAGCTACCTTCTTTGTGGGAGAACAACAAAAATGGTTCAAATGGCTCTGAGCACTATGGGACTTAACATCTGAGGTCATCAGTCCCGTAGAACTTAGAACTACTTAAACCTAACTAACCTAAGGACATCACACACACCCATGCCCAAGGTAGGATTCGAACCTGCGACAGTAGCAGTCGCGCGGTTCCAGACTGAAGCGCCTAGAACCGCTCGGCAACAGAGGCCGGCGGTGAACAACGCTCCCTGAGTATTCTTCCGATGAATCTCAGCCTGTCATCTACCTTGTCTGTAATGAGTTTTGTCTCATCACTCCACTTTAACCCTATCAGATCTTCTGGCTATAATTATTTACGTAAACTTTTACAGTGTGTCAGCTGTAATAGAAGTATTTTTTTCCAATGGAAACCTGAGATACACATCTGTGAATGTTCAACCTTTTCTTTATGCACAAGTACTGCCAATTGTTGGGCATCACTTTGGAAATATTAGCAAGTCAGTGTAGCAGTGTGCAGCAGTTCGTGACCACCAGAATACACGGATGCGATTGGTTCGCTATATTCCAGTGTATAATTGAATGTTGTCATTGTTACTTTGCACAGTATTTATTGAATCATCATTTCAATATTTATTACAGAAGAGAATATTTCGTAATTAGTGATTTTAGTCCGTAAAATGAAGCCAAGTGTACAAAGTACGGGGGTTACGCAGAAAGTAATGCCCCACATTTTCTGTTTTCAACCATTCTTTATTGAACATAATGAGAATTACACACACGAAAGAAAGGTGTTTTATCTACACACCCTATTTTTGCACGTAATCTCTGTCCTGTTCTATGGTCTTCTTCCAGCGCGAAACAAGGGCGCATATGCCCTGTCGGTACCATTCCTTGTGCTGGTGGCGGAGCCAGTGTTTCCGTGAGTGAACTTCCTTTGCTGATTGACAAGATGCAGCGCCAACTGCCGAGTCGTAATGCGTCTGTCCTCGCGAATGACAACATGTCAGGTGTGACAGCCGTGGATGGTCTCCCCGACCGCTGCAAATCGTGTAGCTCCGCCGAACCGCCTTCTGATGACCTCACCCTCCGTGTCCAGCGACTAACTGTACTTCTGTCGCCAGCAGGTGCTCCATAGACTTCGCACAAGCGTTTGTGAATATTCCCCACAGTTTCTTTCTCTGCAGTGAGAAATTCAATGACGGCACGTTGCTTGTAACGTACACCACGCACAGACGCCATTTTGAAACTGTCCTACAGCTACGCTATCTGTCGGAAGTGACGGAAACTTGGCGCACTCACTCAAGAGACTTCAAATAATTCATACGTAACGTCTCGCATTTGTTTTCAGCTGAGAAAAAAACGCGGTGCATTACTCTCTGGGCAACCCTCGTGTGTTTTGAAAACTGGTACACATTTTTGTATTAATGTTGCATCTAAAATCATTCAAAAAATCGCCTAAGACCATTACGAAATAGTGAAAAATTTTCCGTTCATCAGAAAATGTTCAGGTCTGGATGGGTTAATTCTCTCCATAGGCTTGCTTAAGTGTGCCTTGTGTTAAACATTTCGCCTTAGAAACGATGAACAAAATGAGATGTTAAGTAACAGATATCCCAGGCAGATATTTGCAAAAGCAGGCGGCAGCTGCATTCAAAAGCGGTACAGAGCGCAGCCCGTTGCGCGATTGTCCCCTGCTCGCGTCATATCGGCCAACCAGGGCCTAAAACGGCGCCGCACAGCGCATATTGATTGGCCGTTTAATTAAAATGTGAAGCGCCAGTCGTTGTGGTCCCATTGTTCACGGAGCAGCCGCACAGCAAACGTGCATTGCTCTAACAAAGAGATTAATTATTAGGGGCCTCGCGGCGTCATCGGCAGATGTAATTAAAATAGTTTCATGACGTGATACCTAAGTGAAGTTTCGTTTATGTGTGCATGACGATAATGTACTAAAGGTTATATGTCAAGCCGGAAGACTGAATTATGAATACGCCGACTCTATTTGTCGCTGTGATCGGCAAGATTAATGGCAGCGAATGATAAATACGTGCGATGTGATTTCGTTCTGTTTCCGTGGTGAACAAGTGTTCCTCTCTGTGCAAATATCCGCGGACCACCTTCACTTACGAGGAATTAACGCAGCGACTTCTGTATCGCGTGGAAGAAATTGTCTTGAGATCTCTGATTTAGGCTTCTTGTTCCATCGGCTGTTTACTTACACTTCCTAAACACTTATGCTACAATTAAATCGTGTCTCATTCAACGTTCGAAATTTCAAAATTAGTGCTTACGGGCGAGATACATCACTACACTTGTTCTTCTTCGTCCTTGGTGCCTCTCTGTTTGAAAGGCTGAAGATAACTACACTCATGCTCATAAATTAAGGATAATTGCATAATGTGGTGCCACACAACGTGGCACTTCACAAAACTGGAACTAATAGAATAGGCACATAGGGAATACACACGACACAGATCTGCAAGTCCACGGTATTGGTGATAAGTTGAGGAAACAGCCCCAAATCACATGTGCTACAAAACGCCATTGTTTCCTGCGCATGTACCCCGACGTCAACATGGGATATGATCACCATGCACACGTACACAGGCCGCACAACGGGTTGGCATACTCTGGATCAGGTGGTCGAGCAGCTGCTCGGGTATGGCCTCCAATTCTTACACCAGTGCCTGTCGGAGCTCCTGAAGTGTCGAAGGGGTTTGAATACGTGCAGCGATACGTCGACCGAGAGCATCTCAGACGTGCTCGATGGGGTTTAGGTCTGGGGAACAGGCAGGCCACTCCATTCGCCTGATATGTTCTGTTTCAAGGCACTCCTCCACGATGGCAGGTGGGTGGGGCCGTGCGTTATCATCCATCAGGTGGAAGATGGGACCCACAGCACCCCTGAAAATACGAACATACTGTTGGTGCAAAACGACGTCCCGATACCCCTGACCTGTTACAGTTCCTCTGTCAAAGACATGCAGGGGTGTACGTGCACCAATCATAATTCCACCCCACACCATCAAACCACGACCTCCATACAGGTCCCTTTCAAGGACATTAAGGGGTTGGTATCTGGTTCCTGGTTCACGCCAGATGAAAATCCGGCGAGAATCACTATTCAGACTATACCTGGACACGTCCGTGAACATAACCTGGGACCACTGTTCCAATGATCATGTACTGTGTTCTTGACACCAAGCTTTATGGGCTCTCCAGTGACCAGGGGTCAGTGGAACGCACCTTGCAGGTCTCCGAGTGAATAAACCATGTCTGTTCAGTCTTCTGTAGACTGTGTGTCTGGAGACAACTTTTCCAGTGACTGCGGTAAGGTCCCGAGCAAGGCTACCTACATTACCCCTTGGCCGTCTGCGGGCACTGATGGTGAGATATCGGTCTTCTTGTGGTGTTGTACACTGTGGACGTCCAGTACCGTAGCGCCTGGACACGTTTCCTGTATGTTGGAATCGTTGCCATAATCTTGAGATCACACTTTGTGTCACACGGAGGGCCCGTGCCACGACCTGCTGTGTTCACTGAGACATTTTCAACACACAGTCACCATTAGCAGGTCTGGAAACGTCTGCACACTTACTCGCTCCACCGTACTCTGACATGTACCAACACACCTCTCCGTATGTTGACTGCTGCCAACGCCACCGTGCGACGACCGCAGGTCAAATGCACCGCATGGTCATATCCCGAGGTGATTTAAACCCGCTAACCGCCAACCAGAGCGTTGTTTCACCATGTATCAGCATTATCCTTAATTTGTGAGCATGAGTGTATAAATTAATAATGAGCTTCAATAGACATGTCAGATAAATAGCTGACAACTGTTTTGGTTACATTCTCATCGTAAACCCTCGACTTCGCATTTACATGACATTATTAGGACTGTCGTTACGAGGAAAGTCATCAGATACCTCCTAACATCGTGCCGGATCTCCTTTTGTCTGGCGTAGCACAGCAACTCGATGTGGAATGGACTCCATAAGTCGTTGGAAATTACCTTCAGAAATATTGAGCCATGCTGCCTCTATAGCCGCCCACAATTGCGAAAGTGTTGCCAGGGCAGGATTTTGTGCACAAACTGACCTCTCGATTATGTCCCAAAAATTCGACTGGATTCATGTCGGGCGATTTGGATGGCCAAATCATTCGCTCGAACTGTACAAAACGTGCTTCAAATCAGTCGCAAACAGTTGTGGCCCAGTGGCGTCACCCATTGCCATCCATAAAAATTGCATTGTTATTTGGGAATATGATTTCGATGAATGGCTGCAGATGGCCTCCAAATAGCCGAACGTAACAGTTTCTAGTGAGTGGTCTGTTGAGTTGGACCCGAGTACCCAGTCCTTTCCATGCAAACACAATTGCACCATTACGGAATCACCACCAGCTTGCACAGAGCCTTGTTGCCAACTTGGGTCCGTAGCTTCGTGGGGTTTGTATGGCACTCTAACCCTACCATCAGCTCCTACCAATTGAAATCGAGACTCTACTGACCAGGACACGGTTTCTCATTCGTCTGGGGTCCAACCGATATGGTCACAAGCACAGGAGAGGCGCTGCAGGCTATATAGTGCTGTTAGAAAAGGGGACTCACGTCGGTCGTGTTAGCAATGATAACTTTCGCCGCTGCTCTCGGTCGTTTATGAACGCCATCGGCCACTGCGTTGTGCATGGTGAGAGGTAATGGCCGAAATCTAGTACTTTCTTGACACTGTGATCTCGGAATATTGAATTCCCTGACGATGTCCGAAATAGAATATCCCATGCGTCCAGCTCCAACTACCATTCATTGTTAAAAGTATGTTAATTCGCGTCCTGCGGCCACAATCACATCGCAGACCTTTTCATATGAACCATATTTGTACAAAAGCAGTGACCTTTTTTACCTTGTGAACGCGATACAACCGCCATATGTATATGTGCATATCGCAGTGCCATGACTTTTGTCACCTCCGTGAAGTAAAGACTAACGTCCCGCGTTCTAGTCTTAGATGTGCCTACCCACCGCCGTTTCATCCTCTGCCAATGGTGTCATTGGATGGGGTATAGAGGGGTATATGGTCAGCAAACCGCTCTTCCACTCCTCTTCGGGTTTCTCGTCCTTGGAACCGCTACTAATCAGTCGAGTAGTTGCTCAAAAAATGGTTCAAATGGCTCTGAGCACTATGGGACTTAACATCTATGGTCATCAGTCCCCTAGAACTTAGAACTACTTAAACCTAACTAACCTAAGGACAGCACACAACACCCAGCCATCACGAGGCAGAGAAAATCCCTGACCCCGCCGGGTATCGAACCCGGGAACCCGGGCGTGGGAAGCGAGAACGCTACCGCACGACCACGAGATGCTGGCGTAGTTGCTCAGCTGGCTTCAAGAGATCGTGTGAACACCGCGTTACCGTGGCATAAGTGCATTGTACACAATAGCAGACAGTGTTACCTTATAAAGTCCATAAATTAAATTATCCGTAGAGACTACCAAAATCGATCATCATGATCGGTGGTGCCAATTTAGTGTAGAAATATCTAAAATCAGTTCTCTGAGAGAACAATCTGCAAATTACAGTGTAATAACTGTTAGCGGCAGTCGATGGAATTGCAGACGTGACGTAACTATTACCATACTGTTAGTGTGTGTTTTCTGATAACCATTAGTAATTACTGAGCGAATAAAATGCTGTAGAATACTGTAAAGTATAAACGATAGCGAATGACGTTAAAAATACAAAATACAGGTGCAATCAGCTATCTCTGGTTAACTATTTCTGCATTAGGTGCTCACATTGTATTATCATTAAATAGGCATAAAGCAGACCGTATGTCGGTTTCATGAATACAGTCTCAAATACAATCGACAGAACGTTCTATGTAGAACTCAGATTTAGAAGTAAAACGTATCAATAAATGATATAAAGACACAGATTAAATCTATAAATCTGCCATAATAATAGGATTAACTAACAGAATTTATTTTCATACACTATACCATCTGCCGGCCGCGGTGGTCTAGCGGTTTTGGCGCTGCAGTCCGGAACCGCGGGACTGCTACGGTCGCAGGTTCGAATCCTGCCTCGGGCATGGGTGTGTGTGATGTCCTTAGGTTAGTTAGGTTTAAGTAGTTCTAAGTTATAGGGGACTTATGACCTAAGATGTTGAGTCCCATAGTGCTCAGAGCCATTTGAACCACTATACCATCTAACGTGTTTCGGCTCTGTCATATATATACCTAGGGGGGGGGGGGGGGTGTGGATGGATGCATCGGTGTGTTGAGTGTGTGTGTTTGTGTTGTTTCAAGCTACTTCTCACTTTTTTCTGATACACTATCTGATCAAAAGTATATGGACACCTATTAGGTGACAGTAATATGAGGTGTGTCTACCCTTTTCTTTTATGGTAGTTTGGACTCTGCTGGGCATACTTTCAATAAGGTGTCTGAATGTATATGGAGTAATGGCAACCCATTCTTGATACAGTCACTCATCATATGCCAAGTGTTGCTATAGTGTATGATGAAAAAATTCTGTAAAATGTGTTCATACCAGTCCACGTTTAGCGTTTTCTTAAGCACGATAAGGAGACCACACCCTAACCACGAAAAACACCCCAATAATGTAACACTACGTTCTCTGTAATTCGCTGTTGACATTACAGGTGACGGTTTGTAGCGTTTTCTGGGTGTTCACCAAACTCAAATCCTTCCGTCGGATGGACAAATTATAGCGCGATTCATCACTCCAAATCACTCGTTTTCAGTCATTCACTGTCCAGTGTCGTCACTCTTCACATCTAATCAAGCATCGCTCAGCACCGGCTGCAGAAACGAGTGGCTTATGAGGTGCTGCTCGACTAATGCACTATTATTATTTTCAACCTCCTACGCACAGTCATCGTGCTAGCTGGAGTTCTGGTAGCTATTCCTGTTCCTTCGCGTTTCCACTTCACAGTTACATCACCAACAGTCGACTTGGGCAGCTTTAGAAGGGTTGGAACATCGCTGATGTATTTGTTACTAAGGTGACACGCAATGACTACTGCACATTCGAAGTCAGTGAGCACTCCTGACAGACTCATTCTGCTTCTTTACTGACAACACAGTACTCCCCGCTTCCTTTTATACTATACGATATTTGTGATATTGCAGAGCCTGTGTTATTGGGAAATACGACGCAATGTTTCTTTTGACATGCACGCATGTGCGAAGAAACAGACACTGCGGCGACTATAGCCGTTATTCGCATATCCGAATATACACAACCATCAGCTGTATAATGGAATGACGACAGTCAAAATTTGTGCCGAGACGGGACTCGAACGTGTCACCTTACCATTTTTTTAAGGGAAACATATAGTATTTTCATACATTGTATGGGTTCATCACCAAAATAATAAACATTGAAATCTGAATAGGCCACCACCCTCCAGACGCATTTTTTCTTTTTTTTACTGGTCTTAGTCCTGTTATTACGCACTCACATTGAAATCACCTTCTTACACCCGGGACACTGCAGCTTCAGGAGAGGTCCAGGAAGGCACTACCCACAAAGTTACATAGTCCACGGTATCTCGAATTGTGCTTGAGAAATGTAAAACCATCTTGCAGCAAGTACAAAAATCAAGAACAATCTTATCTTCTTAATGAAACAAGTAAGAGATCGATAGGCCCTTTATCCAATTCACTGTGTTGGTCTTCATTGATGGGAAATAGGTCTCATATGGGAACAGAAGTGGCTTCAGTGCAATGACAAGGGGGGTCCGCATGTAGAAGAATGGCAAGCCTTTTCCAAATTAGCAGCCATTCGTTAGGCTATCCGAGCACACTTCATGGCCTGAACCAAATTTCCATATGTCGTCAATTATGTGTCTACGGCCTGTACTGGTACATCCGTTATTTATATTCCCATACAGGGAGACATTTTAGTTGAAAGTCGCTTGCCCAGTGTTGGTGGATAAGTACTATATTATAGTAGCTGTATCGTTCAGATGTAGGATGCATTGTCCCATCGGACATGCATGTATGCATGCATACATACGATATTGCAGCGCCTGTGTTGTTCAGAAGTACAATGCAATTTTCCTTCGGGCATGCATCGTACTTCTGAATAACACAGGCGCTGCAATGTGGTATTTATCCACCGACATTGGGCAAGCGAATTTCAATTACAACCTTTCCTGTACAGGAACATACATAAATAGATGTACAAGTGCAGGTTGTAGACAGATGGTTGACGATATATGGACGTTTTGGTCTGACCGCGAAGCGTCTTTCAGTGGACCAATGCTAAAGCGAACGCTCCTGATGAGCGGGAAATCCGGATTGGAGTCCCGATCAGGCAAAAATGTTCACTGTCATCATTCTATTACACAGCTGATGGGTGTGCGTGTTCGCAACTGCGAATACATTTCAAAAATGGTTCAAATGGTTCGGAGCACTATGGGACTTAACATCTGAGGTCATCAGTCCCCTAGAACTTAGAACTACTTAAACCTAACTAACCTAAGGACATCACACACATCCATGCCCGAGGCAAGATTCGAACCGTAGCGGTCGCTCAGTTCCAGACTATAGCGCCTAGAACCGCTCGGCCACTCTGGCTGGCAATACATTTCATGTATCCTTTTATACTTTTCGGTCTGTCTCTCGTATCGTCTAACAGTCAGTTTCGCATTATATAGGGGTGTCCTGATGCTACTAATTAGATAGCCTATGCATACCAACGTAGGAAAGCCATTATACACTGATTAATACCCAAACAATGTTTGTTGCAGGTGAAGGTGTGGTTCCAGAATCGACGCATAAAGTGGCGCAAGCAGCACTTGGAGCTGCAGCAGCAACGGCTGGCGCAGCTGAAGCAGCAACAGCAGCAGCTGCACCATCACCAGCAGCAGCAGCATCACCACCACCAGCACCAGCCGCAGCAGCAGCAGCAGCCGCAGCAGCCGCAGGTCGGCAGGCTGGAGGCGTCCACTCCCGGCGACAGCGACGGCGACAGCTGCAACAGCGGGCCCGACAGCCCCCCGCCCCCACCCCCGCAGCCGCAGCAGCAGCAGCAGCCAGCCTTCCCCACACAGTAGTCCGGTCCGCTGCTCCAACCACGCGACTACCATTCTTCACCAATTGTCCACACCGCCAGTTGGGGTGGCCAAATTCTCTTCACCAGCTGCCCGTCTCACAAAGGCACCGTGGCGACTTACAGCTTGGAGGCCTACTCCTCAGAAGCTGTTGTGGTGCTTAGCAGCAGCTGTCAGCGAGTGACACCACCTCTTCTGGTGACAGCGAACGGTGGTGGTTCGTTCAACGTGGCACCTACAAATCACCATTGCTGATCCAGAACTACTACTGGCACCATCTACTTCGTACTACAGACGCATGATGGCTGCTAGCGTTCATTTCTCAGCAAGTTATCACGTTACTGATGGCGCTCAGTGGTATGTGGCACCATTTCTTTACACGATTTCGAAGCCACCGATGTACGATGCCCGTCTCCCTACGTGACATATTACAGAGGCATATGATTTACATCGAACTCAATGAATTTCCTCGACTGTAACGCTTCTTGGACATCATGAATGTTTATTTCCTTCCAGCTTATCTTCTCTGTCCAGAAGTGTTTTCTGTGAGACATTTCTCTTAGAATTATTATTTTTCTCCGATTGGCCAGAGCACCTTTGCATTTGCGACTCTAATCATCCAAGGTATTCAGCAAGGCATGTCCAACTCAACATTTCACGCACTTGAATGTGTTTTTCACTACAATTCGAGGTCACCGACTGTACAAACAGTTTCAAAAAGGCTTTCTAACTTCTTGGGCCAGTTCACCGAACTAATAACCTTACGTCGTTTGTAGTCCATCCCTTTCTCTACCATTTCGAGGTTTACCCAGTAATTGGCCGCCTTCTTGCTTCTTCGTTTGCAAGAAGCTGTGACCAGTTTGTGGTACGAGTAAACATTTATTTTGCACTTTTCAGTTGCCAATAAAGCTATTTTCTTGTTTTGATGATGAGTAAAACCATACTTTGGTACAAAGCAGTTTTGCACGTTGTTCATTACGTAAGCGTTGCGGATTGAAGATATAATTTCAACAAAGAACTACCTCACTAAACTAATTTGTTATGAATCTGTATCATCCTGCCCTCACAGACCAACAAAAATTTAAAGACATATTATCAAAATAATAAGACAACTCAGTCAGTTGTGACAATCTTGGACAGAGACTTAAAGCGGGAAAAGATAACTGCACAATCTATACGCAGGGTTTTTTCTATAGTACATACTCTTCTCATGCCAGTTGCTGTTTTCCTTCAGTAATAAGTTCGTTGTATCGTATCTTCTAATTAAACCTTTTCAGCTGTTAGGCTGTACTTCGTCTGAGCACAAATTTTATTGAAAATTTGTAAGTCCTGCAGAAATAAATACTTTCCTTGTAGTGTACTTCAAGTACGATGGAATTACTTTCAATCTATCTTGTTGTAGCTACAGGAATCCGGCCGTAATGGTCTTGATTGCGAATGCTCCTACCAAAAAGCCTCCGGACTCACAGAGCACTTCAGAGAGACAGTGAACTTTGCAAGTTGTGTACCAAAAGTTACGCGGGAGACCTCATTTGGTGAATTGCCAGGAATCTTTGAGACAAAAGACTCTGACAAACAATACTGAAAACCGATTTTCGCAGCTGTGCGAGAAGAGCATCCTAAATCATCGAACAATGGCTGAAACTTTGTTCTCTATTTGCGGGACAACTTCGGTGCCACGTTAACTTCGCAGAGACGCATAATGCAGAGCGGTTAGCTGTGCTGAGGTAAGGTGAAAACGTACCCGGGTAATGCTGTGTGGAATCTTCGTTACAACCGTGTGTCTGAAATGAACTTGATCGGATAAGAGGCAATGAAATTGCAATGTACATAATTTTGCGCAGCTATTTGTTAATATGTAAATTTGTGTATGTTCTCGAAATAGTGTACTGTAAGATAATGTTTTGAGCTTAGGTTTAACGTGAAAACTTACAACGACGAGTATGTGAACAAAGTTAGCATTGTGGAGATAAATGTTTTTTCTTGATCTGTATGCCGCATTTGAACCGGCAACTTGAAGTGTGTTACGCAGTTCAGTGGATTTGCTGGTGTTATTATAAACTGAAAATGACCGCATGACCAAAAGTTTACAAATACTGTAAAATATATTTACTGTAATTGAAAAAGCATTCCATCTGGTTTTCGTATTCTCTCTTTTTACTTTCTTTTGTTCATGTTCCTTCCAGTTTTAGTACCAGTATGTAAGATATTTTTGTTTTCTACAATACAAAAGTTTGTATTTACCTGAGTATGGAGTTTACGACGTATGTATGTAGTTATGTTACCTAATAAAAGTAGTAACTCTGTTTTCCGTTCTATATTATTATTACAATACCTGTTTAAGAATAAGGTTGTTCATACTATCAGCAAAAGAGGTTCTTCATATGTTCGGTGAAATAATAATATTATCTTGGAACTCTTCCACATGGTCCGTGTTTGCATAGAAAAACAGTAATATCAGAAATTGAGTCCGCCTTGATGCAAACCACCTTGTTATTCGTTTATTTCTTTACATACAGACAACACAACAGACCACACCACTTCGGAAAAAAGAGAGAGATGGTACACACTAACATACAATAACAAAATATCACATAGAATAGGAAACATCTTAAAAAAGCAAGGGATCCCAATAACATTCAGAACAAACAATACAGTTCAGAAAAGACTAAGACCAGTCAGAAAAACCTCAGACAAATTCAGCAACGCTGGAGTATATCAACTCA
Organism: Schistocerca cancellata; assembly: GCF_023864275.1. Taxonomy (NCBI): domain Eukaryota; kingdom Metazoa; phylum Arthropoda; class Insecta; order Orthoptera; family Acrididae; genus Schistocerca; species Schistocerca cancellata. The sequence continues at coordinate 571,056,947 of NC_064630.1, forward strand.
CTTGCAACTCTTGTCAGGCCCACTGCATAGGAGAAACAACTAGAAATTTCCGAACGAGGTACACAGAGCACATGAGAGCTCTAAGAAGTGACAGCACACATTCAACTTTTGCAGAACATCTAATGAACAAAAACCATAACCACTATAATATCGAAAAGGATCTACACATTCTGAGAAACAGCAACAGTCTATACCGACAACTAACAATAGAAGAAAATTAAAACATACAAAAGGCTATAGTCGAAGGGAAAAATGTAATAAATGAAAACACAATACTCTGCAACATCACACTCTTTACCACTCTGAAAGAACTGACCAAGGACACAGTGCAGAAAGCACACACACGCAAAAGAACCACTTCCCCATCCCACACAGAGACATAAATAATGAACAGAAGTCGTCGTAATTCGCGCCACAGTTTTTCATAGCCTTGCTCCCCACATGCGATACGCCTCTCGCGACACACGCGAACAGGAAGATGGCGTAATATTCTGGATCAGAAACAAAGTGCAAAAGTTTTGTTTTTCTGTGTGAAAAGGAGCTACATACCATCCAACGAACGTGAGTACACGAATAGCTAAGCAACAGCTCAATACACACCAAAATAGCTGGTTTCCACAACACTACCACAACCACAAGTATATACTGCTGACATACGAATTTCACCTTTTAGTATTTGTTTACTAACAGCCGATCACATGGTTGGAGATGACATGATGTTCGCTAAGTAAAAAGACGGCAACAGAAGAAAAAGAGCACAGAAAATATGTCACAAACAGCGCCAATAATTGCTTAGAACGTGCTGTAACATACTATAAATAAGGAAGTATGAAAGTATCAATATAAAACTATATTTCAAAAGACGATTTGTAAATATGTAATAATGTTTTACTGTGTTTGTACAACCATACCATTTTCTGCATGTTATAGATTTAAAAAAAACCACTGATGATTGTGATATTTGTCGCCGAAACTAGTTTGGGATAATAAAGAAAAAAACGAATAGCAAGGTGTTTTGCATCAAGGCGGACTCAATTTCTGATATTACTGTTCGGTGAAATGTTCCCATTTGAAATCCATAAATATCATAAAAATGTGTGTGTGAGTCTCTGTGTGTGTGTTTCACATCTGCTCCTTAACCAATGCACAGGTTTCAACCAAACTTGGTACACAAATTCCTTACTGTCAGGCAACAATCTCTGTGGGCGTAAGAACCACCCACCTACCATAGTTCATGAGATACGACCTCATAATGAGATGCGTGAAGAACTGTTGCATTATGCACGGCATTTAAATTTATTACTTCTATCCTACTACTTGTATTCACAATGAAATACCGAGCGAGGTGGTGCAGTGGTTAGCACATTGGACACGCATTCGGGAGGACGTCGCTTCAAATCCGCGTCCGACCGCCTTGATTTAGGTTTTCCCGTGATTTCTCTAAATCGCTTCAGGCACATGCTGGGATGGTTCCTTCGAAAGGCTAAGGCCGATTTTCTTCCCTCATTCTATGGTACCGATGACCTCGCTGTATGGTTCCCTGCCGCAAATCAGCCAACCAACCAACCGCAATAAATTTCGCAGACAGTATCCACATATGCCGCTAAATGCACCGACAAAATTGTATCGTGGTACTGTACATGGTTCAGGTGCCCCGCCAGGGTAGCCGAGAGCGCTAATGCGCTGCTTCCTGGACTCGGGTAGGCGCGCCGGCCCCGGATCGAATCTGCCCGGCAGATTAACGACGAGGGCCGGTATGCTGGCCAGTCTGGATGTGGTTTTTAGGCGGTTTTCCACATCCCGCTAGGTGAATACCGGGCTGGTCGCCAAGTTCCGCCTCAGTTACACGACTCAGAGACATTTGAAAACGTTCGCACTCTTTCATGACTTACACTAGACGCAGACAGCTGGGGTACACTACTTCTGTCCTGGGGGTGGCCTCAGGAAGGACACCCAGCCACCCTCTGCAATTAACACTGCCAAATCCATAATAACACAGCCGACGCCGCGTTGGATCGGGACAAAAGCCCCGAGAAAGAAGAAGAAAGAAACTACTCATAGTTGAGGAGAGATGACATCATAAACACCGAGATGTGTGAAATCTGCCGCATTTTGCATGACGTTTGAATGTACCACTTCTCTACTACTACCTCTATTTGCAACATATTTCGCAGATAGTGCCCACATATGACGCTGAATTTACCTACGGTACATAGTTCAAGACATATGACTTCATAAACACTGAGATCGTGAAAAAATGCACCATGCATGATGTTTCAGTTCTTTATTCTTTATTACTATATGTTTTACGATTAAGACACTCCTACAGTCGACTCAGCTTAAGGAAATCCCTGACACTGGCAGTGCTTTTGACAGCTTTCAACAGCGAAGCGCAAACGGCATTAGGGGAAACAAGTCTTTATAAGCTTTGAAGAGAGGTTGCCATAGAGACATGCTGCAGACACGCCAAGCAGCTGTACACAGCAGTCTGGAAATGTAACTAGAAATACTGTTTATAATCAAGTTCTAAGTAAAACAAAATTTACAGAGAATTTTTATTTTGCATACTACTTTTCCTTAATTTGGATGCTGTACTAATGCATTTGTACATCATGTTTTTTTCTTTGTGCGACTACTTGGTAATTTCAAAGGTATTTTCACAAATACACATGGGACGAAATTTTTTCGACATTACACTACAAACACAGTTCAGTTTTTGTTTTCGACGTAATAGAAAATTGGCAAAATGAAAACCTGGACAATTCCGGGTTTTTCAGCCAGTTAACAAATAAAATTTAGCTCTTACAACTGACGATGTATTCAATAAAGTCACAATAAGGGATCATTTTCTCATATGTTATGTAGTGATTCCATGAATTTTTCTAGACATATATGTACGACCAGTGGATCGATCTACAAGAAAACCAATGTAATATTTACGAATTACGGTTGTACAAATCGTCGGTAAAAAATCTTCCATGGAACATTCATTGAAAAATCTTTTATCCAGACATGTGGAATTAACATGAAGATACTTGGTCGCATATCACAGCCACAAGTAGTTAGTATGTAGTTCGAGAGACTACACGACTGAATTCTCCGACGACGACGTCTGGATAGAAAGAATTATGGTATGAACAAGTTGAATCAGTTAATCAAGAAATGTAAGAACTAAGCAAGTATACAGGTACACCAAAATTCACAAGTCAACACTCATCTCTTCTCTGGTAATTAGGTCATACTATCCACCTCTGAAAATCAGTTGTAAACATATGTTTAACCTGCCCAGTTTACTTCCCAGACGCTAGAATTGCAAAACATCAAAAATCGAAAACTAGGCCTGCTAACCTTCGATGGTTCAGATATTAGAAAAAGAGAAAATATTTTATTTTTGAGTTACATAAGATCAAGTTGCCGCAGTTAAAGTACCTCATAGGCATTATTTTATACGATTGCACGCGAGATACAGCAAAAAAAAAAAAAAAAAAAAAAAAAGCGAACGTTTGGAAAATTTAAGGAAAATATAGAATTTTGCAACGACTTTGCCAAAAAAAGTAAACAAATTAAAATGTTTTAAAATTACTCACACACGCATACTTAGCATCACATCCAAATCTGGATTAGAAAATCCATACACACTCTTACATTTCAACCGACTGATATATTTTTGTTTGGCATTGAACTACATAACAGAGTAGACTTCATTAGAAACATGATGGTTCGAGAAGAATCTATGATTGATGTATGATGAACGATGTAGTTAAAGACGTGAGACAACACACTTAAAACACAGAAGTCCATCGCTTTCCAAATTTACGAGTGTCTCTTTCATACGGCACAGCGACGCAGAAGAGTGGCGAAAGAAAGAAAAAGACGGACAGGGACGGACAATAGTTAATGCCACTGTTGTGATGATGATGATGACTAAATGGAAACGTGCCATCCTCTAAAGTTAATAAAGAGAGCTGTGACCAGCCGAAAATATAATGTGAGACATAAAGACGCCAGAGGGTGAAATTTCCTACGTTAATGAAAGCAGTGAAGAATGTCACTTTGTTGATGCATGGGTGGGCTGTTATTTTTGCTAGAAACTGGCGCCTCACATTTTATATAAGGAAAAGATGGAATGATATTCCATGACAACAGTACAATTGTCAAATGCAGTCTACATCATAGGTTTTACGAAATGTATTACGATATTCCCTGCAAACATGATGTAAATAACGACAATATGTCCTGTCATTCATCAGCGACTTTGCGGAAAAAAATCACCACAAACTTCAGTATAATCATTTCTAATGTAATGGCCGATGGTCGGCTTCACATATTCGACATCCACTGAAGGTCATAATGACTATAAATGCTCATTTAGAACAGTCTTGTGGTAGATCCTAGAACCAGGATGACTCATACCAAACAATAAAAGAAGTATCGCAAAAAAGGTGTGACTAAAAGTTGAAGACGTTAGCTGTAAGCAGTGGTAAGGAACAAGAAGGCTCTTTTGAGAAACGAAGTAAAGTTTCAATAAAATCTCATAAATAAAATATTTCAAATGCGTCCATTGTGAGTTATTTCTTTAGATAAGTAACTTTTTTCATATATTTGTAAAGTGACGACACATTTTCAACATCGTAAATTCTCTCCAAAATTTCATTCTTAAAAATACATCAAGGGGTACTTAACATTGTTTATTTACTCACTGAGTGCACTTAACATGGACTAGCATTGACTTACCACTGTTTACTTGATCGGGGAGTTAACGAAACAATACTGTGAAACGTTTCAAAAATACAAACTGAAAAGGTCCTATTTTTATATTCTGTTATTCTTACAACAAACTCAAAAATTAATCTATTAAAAATTAATCTATTAATTTTGTTTTCGTCTTACTACCGGAAGTAAACAATGTTAAGCATTGCGCGTAACATTTCTGCCATCACACTGTCACGTAAATTCACGTACACAATGGTAAGGGACACAACATCGTTTACTTTCTTAAGTAATAATTCACATGTAACGGATGAGCGACATCTTTTAAGGCCCATTTGCGTGCAGGAGCATATTCGGGATCCTACTCGTATTTATCCACTTAACATTCGGATTGATACAAATCGTCCTTGAAAAGCGGTTTCTTGGCACAAATACCACACACATTACAACTTCTGGCAGCCAAGTTTTTGGCACTTAACCACTGTTTACACCCACAAATCCTGAAAAAGATGTGACTAGTGAGAATATGAAATTAGAGAGAGAGCTGCCATTTCATGGTTTATTGTGTAACTATCAACTAATACGAATAAAGAACATTACTTAGCATGTTTTACAGCCGAGGTATTCAACCGCACCATTCAAAATATACGAGTGTGGAGGCTATCGTCGCAGGTGATCCATAGCTCTGGGGGTGATAGACGCTATTACGATGACGCTTGACGTGGATGGAATCGCTGTGAATTCTGAGGATGTTTTAATCTCCAGTGTTCATCAGGAAAGTGGAAGGCAGAAAGTCATATTAAATTCATAATAACCAGACTGTATCGTAGAGTCCTGAGATTAATTTTTAATTTCTCAGCACTGTCTCTTAGTTCCTGAGATTTGCTCTGCAGGTGGGGACGGTAATCTCGGTAATTCGTATTCAGGAGAAGCAGACTATAATTTTGCAAAAACAGACATAATGTCTTATGGGATAACAGCAATCAGTGATTTTATAATGTTACTTAAAATCCGTCTTGATTGCAAAATGGCGGGAACCACGGAAGCAGACCGTAGAGGAACACTAGTTCACACCAGCACCATAGATATATAAATCGCAATATGCTTTTTAGATCGTATAAAAATGATAATTTTACTGTTTTTTAATCCTGACAAGTACAGATTTTAACTTTGACATCTACATATTTTAATTAAATATTTTTAATATAAAAAAGATCTACTGAATACAGTATGTGCAAATGGAATGTAACAAATGTACCAGACGCCACCTGTCGGTAATAGTGTTATAATTAATATAAATGACGTGCACTCTGCCAACCAATCTTATGTGACGTAGCAAGTGAAAGTTGCTGGATTTGGACGGGTTACTCCTGTAACTGAAATATCAGGTACGTTCTGGTACATTTGATGTTGATTAGATAGGATGAAAAAGATTTGCTTCGTGAAATAGTACATTAGTATAATTATTTTTACAGATCTGAAGATGGTTCTGAATGAACCGAAACCGGTCATATGAATAATAAAAAAAATTTGCAATCAAGACGGATTTTAAGTAACATTATAGACTATAATTTGGCACGAAGTCTCATGCTGTCCGTTTCAGTTCGTAATCAGCGACAGCAATATAACTACTACACCCCACTACAGAATTAGTCATTCATACGACACGGTTACAGATCTGACACATTGTCCACAGGAAGAAAGCATTGACAAACTAGTCCGACGACAGCTTTTAACGAGAGAAATATGAGGGATGTCCCATATTACCACAACGTCTGGTATCGAATACAGGGCTTTAGTTAATCGTGCTACCTCACAGCAAAAGGATTTAGACTACTCGCAGTAGTAAGCAAAATTTAACTTACGCATAAGACTGTAAAGATTTTCTTTTTAAAAGAAAGGCCCAATTTCAAAATGGTATCACTTATACATGTATGCCCATACAACTCGGAGGGAGTCTGTCATAGCCGCGCGGGATTAGCCGAGCGGTCTGAGGCGCTGCAGTCGTGGACTGTGCTGCTGGTCCCGGCCGAGGTTCGAGTCCTCCTTCGGGCATGGGTGTATGTATTTGTCCTTAGGATAATTTAGGTTAAGTAGTGTGTAAGCTTAGGGACTGATGACCTTAGCAGTTAAGTCACATAAGATTTCACACACATTTTGAGTATTTCATAAACCACCACAGAAAAACCCACAGGCCATGAGATCAGACACAGTGGAAGCCAACGGTGCATCGCAAGACCTTAGTTAAGGCTGCTCATTATTACGGAATGGTCTTACGTACTGGTGCCAATGCGGTGGCGCTCCGTCGTATTCAAAAAACAAAATTTTCGGAGTGTTCTCGCAACTGCGGAAAATCCAGACCTCCACCGTATGCAGGTGTATTACTCGGTCGTTTCCGCAAAAAACAGCGAGCCGGAAAGCTTTTATTGAGAAACGGTGCAAAACACATGAAGCTTTGGAGAGCGTCTCTCGTGTTAAACTGTGGTATGTGGTTGCTGTGTTCTCCATACTCTTATGCTGTGGCAGTCTCCACTTAAATACATCGTAGCTTCATAACTACACGTTAAAGGTGAAAGGAAATTACCTTGCGTTTTAATACCCAGGATAAATTAACTAAAAGCTACACATTATTTAACGCTATCATGAAAGGCTTGTACTACTCAGCCACGATATCACTGCACTTGGCCTCCAGTGCTCGTTACTGGGAACACTCGGTGATGTCACATGATACAAGCACATACCAAGTGATTCAGCATGTCCTCGTGAAATATCGTCAGTAGTGCAGTGCGGTGTAATTCGTAATCGTGAGTACCCCTGAGAGTGGAAAACAGAGGAAGATGTCGCGAAAGTGGACTCATTCAAGTGAAAAAGTGCATACATTCAAAGTCGTACAGTTTTCTCAGAAAGAAAAAAAGCAGAATCAGGTAACACCTCTACAAAAAGCAATCTTTTGGACTGCAAAAATGATGGGGAAGTCAAAAAGAACAGTAAAACACATTTTGGAATATTCTAAAAAGAGGGAGAAACCGGTGAAAAAGTTAAAACTGCTAGAATACAAAGAAGATTCTAAAAATGTACTTTGTCTGAATGACGTCGATAAAGCACTTTTTAGAAAGGCATTTTTGGATTACTATGAGCAGAAGCAGGCAATTGAAATGTTGAGAAATCTGCTTATATTTTCAAAAACGGAGATAAACTTTCGGTGGAAAAGGAAATGTTTCGGAAAATTTTGAAAGCTGTGGGATTTCGTTTTAAAGAAATGTAAAAATAAGAGAACCATCCCAACAGAATGTTCCGACATAGTTGCAAAGAGTGCGAAACACTTGAGAGCAATCAGAAATATTGAAAAGGCGCCATATAAACCTGCGGTATAAACGGACGAAACGTGGGTGACTGCGCATTATACCAGGAAAAAGTGCTGGCAGCATGAAGTTTCAGGTGTAATGACTAAAAGCAGAGTTGGCCAAAGAGCTATTTTTGTCCAAGCTAGGATTTCATAGAGGGAACAGAGTTCATTTAAGATTCTAAATTTAAATCTCGAGATTATCACGATGATATGAATCTGGATAGCTATACAAGGGTTAGAAGAGAAACTGATTCCTAACATCGCAGTTGACAGTAATGTTGTGCTTGATAACGTTCCGTATGATACTGTTCAGACAAATGAAGCCCCCGCCACTGCAATTCGGAGAAAAGACATGATTAAACTGCTGGCACAGAACGAAATCAGTTTTGAACCGAGCTTAACAATAAACGGGTTTTTACAGATTGCACATACTAATGAGCCAACGCCTGATTCTAAAGTAGGTGCAGTTTTAAAGCGTAAGGGATACGTTGTTCTGAGGCTCCAGCCATACCACTGTGATTAGTACCGTATAGAGCTAATCTGGAACACAATCAAACAAAAAATTGCAGAGAAAAACTTTTTTTTATTGATTAAACTGAAACAAATAACGAAAAATTTTTCGAAGTAATTAAAAGCCAAGTTCGCTTAAATACTGTTTACTGGATGACCGGTTTCAACACACTAACGGTGCCATCATCGGCTCTGAATGTAGGTTAACATTTATAACCATTTGGATATAACGATACATGAGGCAGATCAGCTGATATAAAATCATTGTCACAGACATAAAAAATAAAAAAACATGAGAGCAGATGTTTTTTATTTTTTATGTCTGTGACAATGATTTTGTACCAGCTGGTGTGCCTCATGTATCGTTATATCCAAATGGTTTATAAATGTTAACCTACATTCAGAGCCGATGATAGCACTTTTAGTGTGTTGAAACCAGTCTTCCAGTAAACAGTATTTAAGCGATCTTGGCTTTTGAATTATTTCTACAATAGAGTGATCGCCCCACAACACACTACGTGTTCACTGCGGAAAAGTTTTCATCTACGATTACCCATTATGAATGATTAAAAGAATTGAAAATGAGTACTGGCGCAGTGATGGATTAGTGGCAAAAACAAAGCGAATATAATACTAAATGGTGGTCTGGAGAGTGTAGCTGAGTATGCAGCACATGGCGACTATAATGATATGGAAACTGACCATGGCAAATGGAACTACAACGGACTCCAGTGAAAGAGATACAGCCGAAGAAGAACTTGGCGTCTATCGCTTATGTGATGGACCATTCACTTCAGAACATCAAGGTTAGTGCAGTTTTCATTGCAGAACTGTAGTTCTACCGTCCTTTCTTCCCTCCATAACAACGATTACGCGTTTACTCATCATTTGCTGACGAAGCGCCCTAACTCTCAGGTGCAATAATATTGTTGTAGGATAGCAGCAAATAAATGTTATGGTTTAAAACATAAACACCACTGCAAAATACATCAAACAATCACATAAGGGATGGACAACTCACGGCTGGCACGACCATACCTCTATGTGCAACGGCGCGGTTATTTGTGCTACAGAAAGCATGTCCATTCACGTTGTGATGATTTCTTCTTCTGTAGTCCGACGCCTTTCCTGTTAAAGGCGCATAATGTTTGAAGTGTTGGCAGAAGAGCCAACACCTTGTAGCTAGAGGAGGCCGAAAGGCACGCGTTAAAGCTCACGCAGACTGGCGTGAGGTCTGGAACAGTTAAGGGAAATTATAGTAGAAAATAAAGTACGAAGCTCTTGGAATACTTAACTTTAATCAACAATTGTAGAACATAGCTCTTGTTACTGTACAGGCTTCACAATAATAATTATCAAGTGCTATGGCGCTTTGCTAGGTCGTAGCAAATGACGTAGCCGAAGGCTATGCTAACTATCGTCTCGGCAAATGAGAGCGTAGTTGTCAGTGATCCATCTCCGGCTAAGTCGGCTGTACAACTGGGGCGAGTGCTAGGAAGTCTCTCTCGACCTGCCGTGTGGCGGCGCTCGGTCTGCCATCACTGACAGTGGCGACACGCGGGTCCGTCGTATACTAGCGGACCGCGGCTGATTTAAAAGCTACCACCTAGCAAGTGTGGTGTCTGGCGGTGACACCACAATGTTCCTCTATTGGGAAGCTGTACGCCAACGGCCAACACCGGTTTCCGTCAGATCATCGAAGTTAAGCGGTGTCGGGCTTGTCTAGCACTTGGTTGGGCCACCGTCCGTGCCTGCCGAGTGCTGTCAGCAAGTGGGGCGCACTCAGCCCTTGTGAGGCCAATTGAGGAACTGCTTGACTGAGAAGTAGCGGCATCCATCACGAAAACTGATACTGGCTGGGAGAGCGATCTGCTTACCACATGCCCCTTCGTATCCACAACCGCTTACGCCTAGAGGTGAGGATGACACGACGGCCGGTTGGTACCGCTGGGCCTTCTAGGCCTATTCGGATTGTATTTGTTTGAACTGGGACAGCTGTAGCAGAACCAGCAACATTACACGAGTCCAATGATCCAACAAATATTTTTCAATATCAGTTGATCGATTAAATGAAAGGTAATTTGAAAAATGGTTCAAATGGCTCTGGGCACTATGGGACTTAACATCTGAGGTCATCAGTCCCCTACAAGTTAGAACTACTTAACCCTAACTAACCTAAGGAGATCACACACATCCATGCCCGAGGCAGGATTCGAACCTGCGACCGTAGCGGCCGAGCGGTTCCAGACTGAAGCGCCTAGAACCGCTCGGTCACCTCGGCCGGCTGAAAGGTAATTTGCGAGTGAAAACTTCAGTATATTGTCACATGTTTGATACAGAACACTGCCAGGTCCGTACTAATCTTAAGTTTCAGTTTTGTCTTTTACATGTAATCACACTCGTAATAGCCAGATTATTGTAGTTAACCAAACCTGTTAACAAAATGATTAACAAATGGATTGTCTGTGACAGAATGCTCGCTCAGATATGACACAATTTGATCACTATGAATGTTCAGTTTGCGATCACACCTCGCATGCCACGCCACTCGGATTCTGGTTATTCAGAAGTCACAGTTTACATATTAAAATCGTAATATCACGCGTTCATCTTTTTCACTCATTCGTGTCCACTTTGTGGCGCTTCACCGTCAAGTTTTAACGATTATTCCGTAAAATTTTCACATCTGTTCAGAGCTCCTTATATCAACGTCTGAACATGATCACGGCTGAGATCTGAACTCAACCGTTAGACTTTACAAAGCAATTCTTTAGGACAAAAAATACGCGCGAACGTACTGTCCTCTGATTGGCTGATACGCGTCATAGCCAATCCGATGTTAATATTAAACTGAGCAGTCCCGCGTCTTTTACCTATGAACAGTCAGAACTTAATGCATGTTATGAACGGTTTATTAAATGAAGGAAGTTATAAAAATCCACGGAGAACAAAATAACTCCCTCTTTAAATAATAGAATTATCGTAAAATGTTTCTTGTTTCCCCTGTCCCAAAAACTGGCTAGTTGCACTCAACAATTTTCCCTGAGGATGATTCACACTCTCAGTATACAATTCTCACATTACCATGTACTCAGTTTGAAACGCCTGGTTAAATCCGCAGGACTGAACAGGTAGTTGGAATTGTGGAAAAGGGCTAAAAATGAGAGGCTGTCAGTTACACTCGAACACATATAACTTTATTTGGTTGCCCTAACTATCGACTGAATACGCCACACAATCTTATGGCTTAAGGGCACAACGTCTTTAATTTTTCAAACAGCTGAAGGCCCATGATTCAAAACACAACTACAATAAATTTTTACGAGGCAGAAAGCCCAAGGCTTCCTCCTTAAATAATTTTTTAAAAATGAGGCTGAATGCCCAAACAATCTAAGACTTAGCAAGTAAGAAATTTTAATTTTAAGACGGCTGAAGACTCATGATTGAAAAACACAACTACAATAAATTTTCAAAAGGCAGGAGACCCAAAGCATTATATATAAGAATTAAATGAGGCTGAAGGCCCAAACAATGCAAGACTTGACAAGTAAGGAACTTTGAATTTTAAAATGGCTGAAGGCCCATTATTTAAAACACAACTAAAAGCATACAAATTCAAACCATCGGCTATAATCCTTTAAAATACGCAATCAGAGACCACTAAGAAAAGGCAGTACCGCCAGTGGCGCTCAGAAGTTTCCGGGGGTCTGTCTGCTCAAAAATGGTTCAAATGGCTCTGAGCATTATGGGACTTAACATGTGAGGTCATAAGTCCCCTAGACTTAGAACTACTTGAACCTAACTAACCTAAGGACATTACACACATCCATGCCCGAGGCAGGAGTCGAACCTGCGACCGTAGCAGCAGCGCGGTTCCGGACTGAAGCGCCTAGAACCTCTCGGCCACCTCGGCCGGCGATCGGTCTGCACTTGAAATATTAACATTCACTTAGGGGAGACTAGCCGGAAACAAGCACCAGTCAAGGTTTAAACCAACGCATAAGCCGGGGCCAGCACGGCTCACAGTTAATAGACATTACAATATTCATTTATTTAATACTTTAAATTCACACCATCATTCACACTAAAAATTAAACAAATTACCAAATATTATTAAAGTCGCAATAATCGCAATGAATACAGTTTTGTTACCCAAATATTTAGTTTTCACCATTTGATGATTTCACAGTCTAAATATTCTGACATCTTTCTCCCACAGCCGAAACAAGTTGCAGCTAGCTAAAGGATCGCAGCTCGCATGTCATGCGATAACCATGACTCATTCTACGTATCTGTTCCCTCCCGTCTCTTACTTATATACACGCAATGCAAGGCGCTACGCCTCATATGGACTGCGTAGAGGCGTTTACTAAATATAATCTACGTCTTGAACGGACACACAGAGGTGACCTGAGGATTTTCCCTTACATAATTAACCAGTATCTTAAAGCTACTGGAGCCATCGTCATATGCTCTGAGCTGTAGGAGGCGAGGTGCGGTACTTCCAAGGAAAACCATGCAGCTCACAAGGGGAAGGCCTCAGAGACGGCCAACCGATTCGACTCAGATTTGGCAGGTCGCTTGTGTACAACCTAAAACGAAGGAATCTAAGATATTTTTGGTCAACACCCCCGCGTTTTTGAGAAATCACCCCTAATGGTTATGACGAGCGATCGACTCAAAATTAGCGGGTCGATAGATAATTATAAATAGAGCATTTTTCATCATCAGGTATGGCGTCCCAAAACTCATACTTTTCCAGAAGTCGAGGTAAGAAACTTTTACAACTGCCGCGTCTGTACCCACATGGCTAACGCCTGTCGCCGACAGCGCCGATAACGCCGACACGGTGGCTCAGCGTGTTCGGTCAGAGGGTTAGCTGCACTCTGTAATAAAAAAACTGAGTTAATAGATCAACAACGACTTAAAAGGGTGTCTTAGGACATCCGCTCCGATCAGATTCAACGAACAAAAACGAACAAAATGAGATTAAAAAAAAAAAAATAGCGCAACGGCCAAGGTAACTGTCTGGGAATCGGAAAACCCGGGTTCGAATCTCGAAGAAACCTAGCCGATGTTATTCTTTTCGTTTGTATTTTTCCATATCCCAAATGATAGGGATAGGAGGGTTAACAAGGTAATTAATCAATAAGGAATGATAATAACAAGGCAGGCAAACTAATTTCCCAAACACCGTGGGTTAGTAAAGTATTAAACTTTTAAGCCTTGTCACATGAAAACAACTCCGAGTAAAAGTGCTGCGACTTCTTCACGAGGGATCACAGATAGTCAATCGTGCGACGCTTGTTTTCAGTGAGGCGAGGGATAGAATGCACGCGGGGAGAGTTATGTTGACCCGGTTGCCTCTTCGTCATATCATAGGCAAGGAACAGTGTAGCATTCATTAGATGTTCTTGGTGCCGTGAGTACATTTATTTCGAATGTTCATATGAGAAGAAACGTGAGGACAAGTAACAGTGACTGGAAGAGCCATTGTAAAGTGACCTGGAGTAAAATTTTAGTTGTTTACTATCTCAAGAGGTCTGAGAAATTTATTTGCCTACCTTATTATCATTCCTTGTTGATTTACTTACCTTATTAACCCTCCTACCCCTATCAATTGAGATATGGAAAAATACAAACCACAAGAACAACATCCACTACGTTTCTTCGAGAGTCGCAGCCAGTTACCTTGGCCGTTGCGCTATCGGTGCTGTCGGCGAAAAGCATTGACCATGTGGGTACAGAAGCGGCAGTTGTATAAGTTTCTTACCTCTACTTCTGGAAAAGTATGCGTTTTCGGACCCCATACCTGATGATGAAAAATGCTCTATTTACAATTATATGTCGATCCCGCCAACTTCGAGTCGATCGCTCGTCATAACCTTTGTAAGTAGGCTGTTTATGTTTTCTTATTGGCAACGTTACGTAGCGCTCTGTACGAAAATCACTGGCTGTGCTGTGTGCAGCCTGTGGCTAGTTTACATTGTTGTCTGCCATTGTAGTGTTGGGCAGCGGCAGCTGGATGTGAACAGCGCGTAGCGTTGCACAGTTGGAGGTGAGCCGCCAGCAGTGGTGGATGTGGGGAGAGAGATGGCGGAAGTTTTGAAATTGAACTGCTATATATATGATGATATTAAGGTAAATACAGTGTTTGTTCTGTATTAAAATCTTTCATTTGCTATCTATCCCTATCAGTAGTTAGTGCCTTCAGTAGTTTGAATCTTTTATTTAGCTGGCAGTAGTGGCACTCGCTGTATTGCAGTAGTTCAAGTAACGAAGATTTTTGTGAGGTAAGTTATTTGTGAAAGGTATAGTTTAATGTTAGTCAGGGCCATTGTTTTGTAGGGATTATTGAAAGTCAGATTGCGTTGCGCTAAAAATATTGTGTGTCAGTTTAAGCACAGTCGTGTAAAATTGTTATAAGGGGACGTTTCATATGGCGACCCTGCCAGGATACCTCACTGGAATCTGATTTTTTCTTGTAGTTTGTGTAATTAGCGTAGATTTTGTTTATTGCTAGCGCGTAATTGTAGAGAGAATCTCCTTTGTAGTTGGAGTCTTTCATTGTTGTACAGTAAAACAGTTGTGGCATGCATGTAGATTTGCACCAAGTATTTCGCAGCTGCGCTTGCAATTAACTAGATATTATTTTCAGTTCTATGTTAGTGTGTTCTCTTATTTTTGCACTTCAAATTGTGCTTTTCTGTGTTATCGTGTGAAATATTGTGACAATAATGGCGTGTGAAAAACGTAACACTAGGCTCCAAAGTAAACTGAGAAATGACAGTGAAGACGAAAGCAGTGTGTTAACGCCACCATGTAATGAATTAACTAATGTTCAACATAGTAATTTGGTAACTGTGCATAGGGAAATGGAACGGGCGGCAAACAATGGCATAGGCAGTGAAACAATTAGTGAACAAGGAAGCATTATCGATCGATCGGTCGGCAACAACTCGCCTAAGGAATCTGAAATGACAGAACACAATATTGCAAATACTGTAGACTTGGGTTTTGGGTCCTCACCGTTTTCTCAAATAAGTCAAGACACATTTTCTGCTTGTCAAAATGTGAATGTTGCTGGTGCAAATGCACTGCCGAAAAGCATAGAGAAACAGATTCCAGACACTAATACATTATTATTGCAATTAATGCAACAAATGGAACAAAATCAGAGACAAATGGGACAGAATCTTCTAAATTTAGACACAATGGAACAAAATCAGAGACAAACACAGCAAAAGCTTCAAAAAGTTAGACACAATGGAACAACACCAGAGACAAACACAGCAACAGTTACACACAATGGAACAAAATCAGAGACAAACACAGCAAAAGCTTCAAAAGTTAGACTCATTGGAACAAACTCTCGAACAAACACGTGAAGATTTAACTGCTGAGTTACATAACATTGAATCGAAATGTCAGAAAGTGTGTAATGACGTAAAAACACAAATTTGTGAGCATTTTCAACCTATTTTTTCGCGGCATAAAAATGCATTACAGAATCACGAAGCAGCCATAAAAGAACAGCAAACCATTGTTCATGAAAATCATGAGACCTTGTGGGCTAAAATCGACTCAGTTGCATCTACCGATTCGGTTACGCAACTTGCAAAAACTCAGGAAAACTTAAAGGACACAGTAGATTCGATTTCAACACAAATGGACACTCTGAAGCTTGGTTCAGAAAAACACACTGAGGAAATGTGTTCATTATCAGAGAAAGTAGTTGAACTTTCGGATCGGCTAAATAATTTATCTACGAAGGTAGATGATAATCTGAATGACGCAAAACCGGTAGTCTTTAATGACACGGAAGAGAGCGAACAAATTAGGAAACTGAAACAAAATCTGAATCAAATTGATACGCAACATCAAAGAGAAATCCGGGAAGTACAAGATCAGCTGACACAGGTAATACAAGAATTACGTATTTCAGAGGAAACTCGCGCTCCAATACGGGAAGAGGGACATAGAAATACGGAACAGCCACAAATTAATAACACAGGGCACTTCGGAAATTATGAAAGAAATTGGCAAGGTACACCGAATTTGGAGATGGAACCGCTGAAACGACGTAACAATGACCGACATGCGACTCGCCGACATGATGATTTTGATTATAAGCTGTTCATTACTACACGTAAATTCAAAACGTTTAAGAACTCTGCCAATAACATTCATCCACAAGCGTGACTCCATCAATTCTCTCATTGTTTTCCTCCCAACTGGTCATTGGAGCACAGATTAGAATTTATGTGTGGCTACTTGGAGAATGAACCAGCTGTAAGAATGCGATCGGTCATTCACGATTGTCACAGTGAAGGAGAATTTTATCATGCCTTCCTCTCAGCGTATTGGTCTCAAGCTACACAAGACCGAGTAAAACATAGCATCATAATGATGAAACATTTCGAACAATCTGAATTTTCCAGTCTTGTGAAATATTTTGAAGACATGTTGCACAAGAATCAGTACCTGTCAAACCCATACAGCCCCTCAGAACTCATCCACATTTGCTTAATCAAACTGCCTGAACATTTGAGACATATAATTTTAGCAGGACGTTGCAAAGACGACATTGAAGCTTTTCAGGGACTCTTACAAGAATTAGAAATTGACACAGACAGTTGCGGGATGCGAAAACAGGAAAACAATCACTACAGGTCATATCCATCACAATTCCGTGACGACAGAAACAATAACTGGACACGACAAGCCTATTCTTACAACGTAAATCGTGAGCAAAACAGACACCACCCGTATGACAACCACTGGCAGAGTAATAGTTACAGAGAGAGATCGCATTTCCGTAGTAATGAATATGACAGAGACACTCATAGAAACAGACAATTTGGCAACCAGTACAATTATTATCACGGGAGACAGAATAACTTCAGACGCAACGGTCCAGCGCGCAATTACGATTCAGGAAGAAATTCTCCATCACGTGACCGACACGAAAGAAACTGTGTAAACTACCGACAAAACGACAGACCTGAATTCCATCAGAACTGGCGAGCTTTAAACAGAGCTGGGCCCTCTCGGCAAGGCGAATTTGTGGAAGTTAGGCCTCCTAATCCCAGTAACGACGCGCGCCAACAAAGAAACAGACAATGACTCACACCGCAGGCAGCCGCGTGCGCCCGCTGGCTCAGGGAAAAATAACATAGACGCTAACATTGAGAAAAATTCCAGTATTCCTCACCGACGTATACCACATGATAATTGCGTTGAAGTTGAAACTCTGTGTACTAGGAAGAGTAAAGGTTTACACCACATTTCACATGTAAAACCATTTATTGACAGATAATCTGCTTTTTAACTTTGTCTTTGCCATAAAACGTTTCACTTCACGTTACTAGTATGCTTTAGAAACTGTTACCATGCAACAATGTTTGAAGTTAAATATCCAGTCAAGAAGCAAGAGAACTTATTCAAACAGAAATTACGAATGCATTGTTATTGCGAACAGACGACACAGTGTTATTGTGTGTGAACATTCTTGCTTGTTAGTTGCACGATTACGTAACGACTATAAGGCTCACATACTTAGAACATTTACCAGTACTGCTAATGAGATTCTAATGCAACATTTTGGTTTACTTGAAAATACATTCTGAATTAAAGTACTTTCTGGGAGATACCAGATGACACAGTGGTTAGTTTATGTGACAGCTACACGATTTTATCACGACGCTACTAATGAGTGACAATTTACAATGTTGCTTTTGTGGTGTATCTGTTTTATATCTGCACAGTTTTTTTTAATCCTTCTGGAAAGCAAAACATCTTTTAGTAGGTCCTTTTGTGGTATAGCTACAATGAGACAGCCTTTTCCGTAGCACAACAATACGTTACAGCACAGTAATTTCTTCATCACAACAATAAGTGTAATAACTAAGAAATCTATACGCAAAGCATTTCACTTTTGTTTATCATGAGGTAAGTACATTGGCTTCTGCTGAACTTAGCTTTCAGAAGACGATAACTACGACACTCCCACAGAGATTATCTTACAGCAAGACGCACATTTAGCGCTACAGGACATGTATTTGAGTGATTAATTTTGTACTTAAAACATTTATTTTTAAAGATTTTTGAATTACAAAGAAAGTTTTCCGCGATACATTTCATTCCATTGCTGTAATCTGTAACACCTGAGGGTATAATTACATTAATCCTCAGGGGGGTACATGCTTACTTTGTGTATCATGTGTTTGGCAAGCACAAGGAGCCCTAGCTAATATGGTATTTGCTTATACAACTTTACACATCGGTACCATATTTCTCTAAAACAAATTACACAGCTATCTGATCATTTAACTGAGAGATAAACATTTTTTTTATTACATCAGTGACAGATGTTTACGTAATTACACCGTTGGATAACTTCACACTTAAGAAATTGTATTTTGTCTGTACTTTGTGAACTGTTCATATTTTTTCAGAACCATTGTGATACTATGAGAGCTTTGAATGATGTATTTGGTATGAGATCATGATATTTAAGGTACGTTTGAGGAAGATGAAACTTTTGACATGAGCAGAGAATTTTTTTAGGTTTTGAAATTATTGCAGGAAGCTACGACGTTTTTGAGAATTGACTGAGCTGTTATGATATTTTTACGACGACGATGTGCATTATGCTGTTGAGGTATGTTTATGTCAATAAGATGATGCTACCATATATGAGGAATGTTATTATGTGTTTATATGTATATGAATAATGAATAGCAGTTAGGGACTCTTGACTTGTGAAAAAGGATGTTGGAAACCAAGAATCGTACTTTAAGAGTTATGAAATGTGTGTAAATGCGTGAATGTATCACAATGCCGGCGAAAATTTTTTGGACACTGTTATATTCATAGGATTTTGTTTCTACACATTTGCAACGTAAATTCTCGACCTGTGAAATTTTTATATGATTCTGCCACTGTAGCGGAAACTGCTGTCGTAAATATTTCCGTAAGAAAATTAAGTGACCACCTGCACGTGCGTCGTGGGCGCACAGCTGTGTCAGACACCTGGAGAACAAGCCTTTTCAGACGCTCAGGTAGAAAAGAAAAAAAAAAAGGGAGGCCATTATCCTCGCTTTTGACATACCTTTGTAGAAAGCACCGCAAACACGACACGCTTACATCTGCACACCTGATTATGACAAGCGTCTTTCTCTAGAATTGAGGGAATTTTTACTGCGTTATGAAATGCCATATGGCTAATGAATGATGTTTCATGCCGTCCTTTGCACATATTTGCTCATTTTCTTTAATATCTAGTTTCTAGCTGCACTGCAGCATTGGTTAAAATAAAATTTAATATATGTACTAATATAGTTATTTTATGCCTACAGATCCAGTCAATAAGAAATTTATGATCTACTTCCAAGAAAACGAGGGCACATAAATAGCCATTTCCCTTCACAGGAATTGCATAAATAATTTCTTTACGATTTGGTAACTTATCTGCTAGTGTAAGTTCTCGTGATGCATCACTCTAGTGTTAAGATGTGACATAGGTATTAGACATGGCCATTTTACTGTAATATTTTTTCTGCTAGAGCTATGTCATGTTTAGGTATAAGTTACTGCTGTTTGCCAGGCATAGTGCTACTAAATTTCACTTTGTATTACTCTGTTAAGCTAGTTTTACTACTGATTTATTTTATTGTTGTTGCACATTGGCTCATATTAGGTGTAATTTTGCATTTTATCTGTTAATTTAGACTTAATGCTGCTTGCTTCGCAAATCTGCGTTTTTTTTCATTGCTGTTTATATTAATTGTTTTATGTGATGCTGCATTGCCTCGTCCCTTGGTATATATATCTGAGCTCAGTGGATTTAAGTTAGCTTAAGAGGGGGTAGACTATATAAGAAACTAACTATGATGAATTGGAAGAAATGCATTGAGAAGATATAAGAAAATGGTTTGGCCAAAAAAAAAAAAAGAAAAAAAGGGGTAGTGTACAGTGGAGAAAAACTATTGTGAAAGAGGATGTGAACAGAATACAGAAAGCAGGCTTAGATAGTACTTTTGGGAATAATGATGAACAAAGGGAGATCTCCATGCAAAATACTGCAGTAAAACAAACCCTGTCCTTTCCTTTTGTGTCATCCCTCTATAAGTTTGTGTACCCTTGTGTATTTATGTTCTTCCTGTCTTTATATGTTTAGCTAATAAGATTTATGTTGTAGAATTTCTCTAATACTAAGCTATAGACATTATTTATTCTGTTCTGTTTTAATGTTCATCATGTGTAAAGTTGATGTTTCGCAAGTTATTCTGATATTTTATGTATTTACTTATGTCATAATTCTTGTAACACTGATGTATATGTCTATTTCTATTCTTTTGTAAAGCCTGTATTACTACAAATGTTATCTGTATTGTTATGTTTTTAATTATGTATTTTGTACCTTTGTCATTGTATTCTCATGTTATAATATTGTAATTGACACCAGTTAATCAAATCAAGTAACTTGTAAGCATTCATTTCACTGCACACATTTCTGTTGATCACAGTAATGCACAAAATGTGAGAAGTTGGGACTGTTAGTGTTTGCACGTGTGTTAATAATTCAGCAAGGGACTGGATAACAGCATTGCTGGTTCTAAGGACAATTCCAAAATATTTGTGAGTGCACAAGTGGTGGTTATGGACTTGCTATATTATCTGCAAGACTCTTCAATGGTGATTGTGCACCTGCACAGTCACAACAGATGGCTGCTGGCCATCTCTACAAGGACTACAGTGGGTCTGCATCTTTGATGGCCCACCAATACCATTATTTCTACAAGGACTGCAGTGGGTCTGCGCTTCTGGTGGCCCACCAATACCATATTCTCTACCAGGACTACAGTGGGTCTGCTCTGTGACGACCTACCTAACAATCTTCTTCAAAACGTCGAATGACTCTGCTGTGGGTTTGCTCTGTTGTGGCCCATGACCTGTTTGCGTATCAAGAGTCAGCACTGTCTTTCCGTTGGAAGGACAACACTACTTCTTCAAGACTGCATGGAAATCCACTACTTCTGTGTGCAATTTCTTTTACTAATGAGACTTTGTGAAAAAAAAACTGTAATTACTGTGATGAACAATCTGGACTGTCTTTATGGACTGTGAGAAAATTTTAGCTTTTGACCAACATTGAATCAATAAGTATGTGCATTTGATATCTTTCTTACTGTAATTATGAAAAATTTTATCAAATCATTATTGGCCACTGGCCAAAAAGTTTGTAAAATTTTTTTGTGGGGAGCATGGGGGCTATGTAAGTAGGCTGTTTATGTTTTCTTATTGGCAACGTTACGTAGCGCTCTGTACGAAAATCACTGGCTGTGCTGTGTGCAGCCTGTGGCTAGTTTACATTGTTGTCTGCCATTGTAGTGTTGGGCAGCGGCAGCTGGATGTGAACAGCGCGTAGCGTTGCACAGTTGGAGGTGAGCCGCCAGCAGTGGTGGATGGGGGGAGAGAGATGGCGGAAGTTTTGAAATTGAACTGCTATATATATATGATGATATTAAGGTAAATACAGTGTTTGTTCTGTATTAAAATCTTTCATTTGCTAACTATCCCTATCAGTAGTTAGTGCCTTCAGTAGTTTGAATCTTTTATTTAGCTGGCAGTAGTGGCGCTCGCTGTATTGCAGTAGTTCCAGTAACGAAGATTTTTGTGAGGTAAGTTATTTGTGAAAGGTATAGTTTAATGTTAGTCAGGGCCATTGTTTTGTTTGTAGGGATTATTGAAAGTCAGATTGCGTTGCGCTAAAAATATTGTGTGTCAGTTTAAGCACAGTCGTGTAAAATTGTTATAAGGGGACGTTTCATACCTGATGATGAAAAATGCTCTATTTACAATTATATGTCGATCCCGCCAACTTCGAGTCGATCGCTCGTCATAACCTTTATGGGTGATTTCTCAAAAACGCGGGGGTGTTGACCCAAAATATCTTAGATTCCTTCGTTTTAGGTTGTACACAAGCGACCTACCAAATCTGAGCCGAATCGGTTGGCCGTGTCTGAGGCCTTCCCCTTGTCAGTTGTAACTGAACTGCACATGTTAAAACGGAAAACGCAAAACGTCTTCTGTTGCTGTATTATTACCATCTCGTCCTGAAGCACAGACAGTGAGCTAGCTGCACCACAGAGAGTTCGACCGGCAACTACATGAACCTGCAACTGAACCCAACGTTAACTTTTAGTCTTGATGCATAAGTTTCTAACCACAGAAAACGAGCCTCCAATTTAAATCCAAAGAATAATGAAAGCTGTGTACGTTGATGATTGTATCGACGTGAGTAACGTGTGACGTTGGATTATTCGTTCTCGTAATGAATGTAACGGCGGTGCTAACCTCAAAGTGTGTGACACAGCTCGTAGTGGACGACCGCGTACGGCAACCGACGAGACTCATCGGAATCCGGTCGATGTAATCATCAGAGAAAATCGTCAAACAACACAGACACAACTCCCAGGTAAGTGTAGCACATCACGAGAGCGTGCACAGGCCATCATCGCAGAACTGCGGTATGGAACACTGAGTGCATGGTGGGTGCCTCGAATGCTCACCCCTGGCATAAACAGAGGGGGTTGGACATCTGTCAACCAGTTCTTTTGCGTTTTGAGCGTGAGGGTGGCAGGTTTCTTAACATTTTTGCAAATGATGAAAGCTGGCTTCACTGTTTTGATCCCGAGAACTAGAGAACAAACTTAAAGAACACCTTCGAGGACTTCACTTCGATAGTGATTAAGCGGTTCAAGTAGAGGTGAGGTTGTGGCTAAAAAAAAGTCAAACGTTCTACAGTGACGATATTAACAAACTGGTCTCCCGTAAGGGAGAAATGAGTTCGTCGCCAGGGTGACTATGTCGAGAAATACTCGTAAATATGTAGACATAAAGAAATAAGATGTAGAATGTTGATTAAGTTAGATTTATTAATACAGCTGTACGAGTTTTCACATAAAAATTCGGAGGCTTACTTTTCAGCATGCCCTTATTACTAAAATTCAACAGCTGCAGTTGTCATAGTGTCACTTATGAAGTAATGGCAACTGCGGACGCGTCTTGAAAGCAAATCAATTATCGTAACTACTCGGGCGTGTAGTGATTACGACTACATCTCTGATAGCCGCGCGGGATTAGCCGAGCGGTCTCAGGCGCTGCAGTCATGGACTGTGCGGCTCGTCCCGGCGGAGGTTCGAGTGCTCCCTCGGGCATGGGTGTGTGTTTGTCCTTAGGATAATTTAGGTTAAGTAGTGTGTAAGCTTAGGGACTGATGACCTTAGAAGTTAAGTCCCATAAGATTTCACACACATTTGAACATTTTTACATCTCTGATACCTCATTTACTTTGATAGGGTGGTTTCGCTAAAATGAGAGCATTGGCCGTCTAGAACATGGTTACACTTTTCACTGCATTCAGCTGTGGCTGATTTTCCGGATTACTTGTGGCGTAAATATAGTTCATGCCCTCTTATGCGTCCTTTAAGTGTACGACCTGTCCCCACTATGTACACTTTTGTATATTTACACCTAATTTTGTAAACAACAAAAGTCAGTAGAGATTGTGATCGATATTCCATCAATTTTGAGGTACCTTTTATTTTACGGATACTAGAAAAAATGGCTTCAAATCTTTACTTCGGAATATCTTCCCGATGCAATCGGTCACGCTCTTTCTACAATGATGACCCGAAAATACAGGGTGACAATTATTGAACTTCATGAAAAAAAAACGTAAATTAGTTACAAACTACGGCGTGCACAAATTTACTCAACATGTAGACGTCATTACCGAGATTCGGCTGTTCGATATGCCTCCTATCATTGGCGATGATGTGGCGCAGACGAATAGCGAAATTCTGCATGACCCGCTGAAGTGTCGCAACATCGATGCTGTGGATGATCTTCTAAATGACAGTTTTCGGTTCAGCAATGGTTTTCGGGTTCTGTACACCTTGTCTTTAATATAGTCCCGCAAAAAGGAGTCGCATGTGTTCAGATGCGGACAGTATGGCGATCAATCGTGGCCCATGCTAGTAGCCTATCGGTAACCCAGAGCTACAATGCGGCCACCAAAGTGTTTTCCAGGACATTATACACTCTCCTGCATCGATGGGGTTCAGCTCCGTCTTGCATGAACCATATCTTGTCGAAATCAGGGTCACTTTGTATAATGGGGATGAAATGATCTTCCAAAACCTTCACGTACCGTTCGGTAGTCACCTTGCCATCAAGGAATATCGCACCGATTATTCCGTGACTGGTCAGTGCACACCACACAGTCACCCATTGAGTGTGAACAGAGTTATCGATCGCGAAATGCGGATTCTCAGTTCCCTAAATGCACCAATTTTTGCTTATTGACGAACCCATCTAAACGAAAGTGGGCTTCGTTGCTAAATCAGACCATGCAAACGCATACAAATTCCCATCATGTCCCGCGGGCAACCGTGCAGTTTAAACGTCCTAACGCAAGCTGTTCAGAAGCTGTGATATTTTATTTCATATAGTTCAACAATTGTCACCTTGTATTATCACCACTAAGTATAGCGAGATTCGATGCCACCTGGTGGTATTGCGCACAAATGCTGCGACAAGGAAAGTATTTGAACAGAGCAGAGAGATATGGGAAAAAATTCTAGTGCCGATTAGAGCCGCTAATGGGGAAATCGACTGACGCAAGTGACTTTGATAAAGGGACGATTCCTGGGAACGTGCATCTCGGAAACGGCGAAACTGGTTGGACGTTCGTGTGCTACTGTCGTGAGCATCTATGGAAAGCGACTGAAGTACGGTAAGATCACGAGTAGTAGATGTTGGACCCGCCCACCTCATTTCAGAACGTGACTTGCCCTCACTATAAATGAGGACAGGCAGCGATCTACGGCAGATCCGGCGACAGAACGCAATGCTGGTGTAAGCACAAGTTTTTGGGAACACTTAATTCAGCGTGTGTTGCCGAACATGGACCTACACTGCAGAACATCCCTACGAGTATCTATGTCGCCCCAACAACATAGTCGGTTACAACTGAATTGGGCACAAGATCATCGAAATTGGATTGTGGATCAATAGAAACGTGTCGTCTCGTCGAATAAATCACGTTTCTTGTTACATTGGACCAATGGTCATTTACAGATAAGTCGTCATTCAGGCAAATGGCTGTTCGAAACAAGATTTGTGACACGGTCGCATATCAACGGGGGCAGTACTGTTCTATGGAAGACATTCACCAGTGTTTCCGTGGGACATACGGTAGCAATCGAAGGCACCGTGGCAGCTGTGGTCTCAGTGAACATTATTGCGCACCACCTATATCGCTTCACGCTTGATTTATTTATTTTATTTACACGCCAAGTTCCGTAGGACCAAATTGAGGAGCAAATCTCCAAGGTCATGGAATGTGTCAGTACATAAAATTACAACATAAAAGTAATAACAGATAAAAATAAATGTTTATGAACCCTAAAAAAGTCATTCCATAAGATTAAGTAAACGCAATCGACAATACAATAAAAATCAGCTGATTTTTTCAAGGAAGTCCTCAACAGAATAGGAGTGACCCATGAGGGAACTCTTCAGTTTCGATTTGAAAGCGTGTGGATTACTGCTAAGGTGTTTGAATTCGAGTTGTAGCTTACTGAAAATGGATGCACCAGTTTGCTGCACACCTATCTGAAAAAAAGTTGAGGAAGTCCGATCCAAATGCAGGTTTGATTTCTGCCGAGTATTAACTGAGTGAAAGCTGCTTATTCCTGGGAAAGGCTAATACTGTTAACAAGAAATGACAGTAAGGACTATATATATATATATATATATATATATATATATATATATATATATATATATATATATATATAGGCCAATGTCAAAATACCGAGGCTCGTGAACAGGGGTCGACAAGAGTTTCGTGAACTTAACCACTTATTGCCCGAACCGCCCGTTTGAGCCAAAAATACCCTGAAAATATCCTTTTAGAATGGGAAGAGTTACCCCAAAATATAATACCATACGACATAAGAGAATGAAAATAAGCAACGTAAACTAATTTTCGTGTCGAATGATCACTCACTTAAGATGCCGTACGAATAGTAAAAATGGCAGTCTTCAGTCTTTGAACAAGACCCTGAACGTGGGCTTTCCACAAAAGCTTACTGTCTATCTGAACACCTAGAAATTTGAACTGTTCAGTTTCACTAATCATATGCCCGTTATCTGATATTAAAACGTCAGGTTTTGTTGAATTGTGTGTTAGAAACTGTAAAAACTGGGTCTTACTGTGGTTCATATGGCTCTGAGCACTATGGGACTTAACATGTGAGGTTATCAGTCCCCTAGAACTTAGAACTACATAAACCTAACTAACCTAAGGACATCCCACACATCCATGCCCGAGGCACGATTCGAACCTGCGACCGTAGCCGTCGCGCGGTTCCAGACTGAAGCGCCTAGAACCGCTTGGCCACACCGGCCGGCGGTCTTACTGTGATTTAGCGTTAATTTATTTCCTACCCCCAATGAACCATGGACCAAGCCATTGGTGAGGAGGCTTGCGTGCCTCAACGATACAGATAGCCGTACCGTAGGTGCAACCACAACGGAGGGGTATCTGTTGAAAGGCCAGACAAACGTGTGGTTCCTAAAGAGGGGCAGCAGCCTTTCCAGTAGTTGCAGGGGCAACAGTCTGGATGATTGACTGATCTGGCCTTGTAACACTAACCAAAATGGCCTTGCTGTTCTGGTACTGCGAACGGCTGAAAGCAAGGGGAAACTACAGCCGTAATTTTTCCCGAGAGCATGCACCTTTACTGTATGATTAAATGATGATGGCGTCCTCTTGGGTAAAATATTCCGGAGGTAAAATAGTGTCTCATTCGGATCTCAGGGCGGGGACTACTCAAGAGGACGTTGATATCAGGAGAAAGAAAACTGGCGTTCTACGGATCGGAGCGTGGAATGCCAGATCCCTTTATCGGGCAGGTAGGTTAGAAAACTTAGAAAGGGAACTGGATAAGTTAAAGTTAGATATAGTGGGAATTAGTGAAGTTCGGTGGCAGGAGGAACAAGACTTTTTGTCAGGTGAATACAGGGTTATAAATACAAAATCAAATAGGGTAATGCAGGAGTAGGTTTAATAATGAATAAAAAAATAGGAGTGCGGGTAAGCTACTACAAACAGCATAGTGAACGCATTATTGTGGCCAAGATAGACATGAAGGCCACAAATACTACAGTAGTACAAGTTGATATGCCAACTAGCTCTGCAGATGACGAAGAAATTGATGAAATGTATGATGATATAAAAGAAATTATTCAGATAGTGAAGGGAGACGAAAATTTAATAGTCATGGGTGACTGGGACTCGACAGTAGGGAAAGGAATAGAAGGAAACGTAGTAGGTAAATATTGAATGGGAGCAAGGAATCAAAGAGAAAGCCGCCTGGTAGAATTTTGCACAGAGCATAACTTAATCATAGCTAACACTTGGTTTAAGAATCATGAAAGAAGGTTGTATACATGGAAGAACCCTGGAGATACTAAAAGGTATCAGATAGATTACATAATGGTATGACAGACATTTAGGAACCAGGTTTTAAATTGTAAGACATTTCCAGGGGCAGATGTGGACTCTGACCACAATCTATTGGTTATGAACTGTAGGTTAAAACTGAAGAAACTGCAAAAAGGTGGGAATTTAAGGACATGGGACCTGGATAAACTGAAAGAGCTGGAGGTTGTACAGAGTTACAGGGAGAGCATAAGGAAACAATTGATAGGAATGGGGGAAAGAAATACAGTAGAAGAAGAATGGGTAGCTTTGAGGGATGAAATAGTGAAGGAAGCAGAGGATCAAATAGGTAAAAAGACGAGGGCTAGTAGAAACTCTTGGGTAACAGAAGAAATATTGAATTTCATTGATGAAAGGAGAAAATATAAAAATGCAGAAAGTGAAGCAGGCAAAAAGGAATACAAACGTCTCAAAAAACATATCGACAGGCAGTGCAAAATGGCAAAGCAGGGATGGCTAGAGGACAAATGTAAGGATGTAGAGGCTTACCTCACTAGGGGTAAGATAGATACTGCCTACAGGAAAATTAAAGAGACCTTTGGAGAAAGGAGAACCACTTGCATGAATACCAAGAGCTTTAATGGAAACCCAGTTCTAAGGAAAGAAGGGAAAGCAGAAAGGTGGAAGGAGTATATAGAGGGTCTATACAAGGGCGATGTACTTGAGGACAATATTATGGAAATGGAAGAGGATGTAGATGAAGATGAAATGGGAGATATGACACTGCGTGAAGAGTTTGACAGAGCACTGAAAGACCTGAGTCGAAACAAGGCCCCTTGAGTAGACGACATTCCATTAGAACTACAGACAGCCTTGGGAGAACCAGTCCTGACAAAACTCTACCATCTGGTGAGCAAGATGTATGAGACAGGCGAAATACCCTCAGACTTCAAGAAGAATATAATAATTCCAATCCCAAAGAAAGCAGGTGTTGATAGATGCGAAAATTACCGAAATATCAGTTTAATAAGTCACAGCTGCAAAATACTAACGCGAATTCTTTACAGACGAATGGAAATACTCATAGAAGCCGACCTCGGGGAATATCAGTTTGGATTCCGTAGAAATGTTGGAACACGTGAGGCAATACTGACCCTACGATTTATCTTAGAAGAAAGATTAATGAAACACACACCTAAGTTTCTAGCATTTGTATGCTTAGAGAAAGCTTTTGACAATGTTGATTGGAAGACTCTCTTTCAAATTCTGAAGGTGGCAGGGGTAAAATACAGGGAGCGAAAGGCTATTTACAATTTGTACAGAAACCAGATGGCAGTTATAAGAGCCGAGGGGTATGAAAGGGAAGCAGTGGTTAGGAAGGGAGTGAGATAGGGTTGTAGCCTCTTCCCGATGCTGTTCAATCTGTATATTGAGCAAGCAGTAAAAGAAACAAAAGAAAAGTTCGGAGTAGGTATTAAAATCCATGGAGAAGAAGTAAAAACTTTGAGGTTCGCCGATGACATTGTAATTCTGTCAGAGACAGCGAAGGACCTGCAAGAGCAGTTGAACGGAATGGACAGTGTCTTGAAAGGAGGGTATAAGATGAACATCAACAAAAGCAAAACGAGGATAATGGAATGTAGTCGAATTAAGTCGGGTGATGCTGAGGGAATTAGATTAGGAAATGAGACACTTAAAGTAGTAAAGGAGTTTTGCTATTTGGGAAGCAAAATAACTGATGATGGTCGAAGTAGAGAGGATATAAAATGTAGACTGGCAATGGCAAGGAAAGCGTTTCTGAAGAAGAAACATTTGTTAACATCGAGTATAGATTTAAATGTCAGGAAGTCGTTTCTGAAAGTATTTGTATGGAGTGTAGCCATGAATGGAAGTGAAACGTGGACGATAAATAGTTTAGACAAGAAGAGAATGGAAGCTTTTGAAATGTGGTGCTACAGAAGAATGCTGAAGATTAGATGGGTAGATCACATAACTAATGAGGAGGTATTGAACAGAATTGGGGAGAAGAGGAGCTTTGGCACAACTTGACTAAAAGAAGGGATCGTTTGGTAGGACATGTTCTGAGACATCGAGGGATCACCAATTTAGTATTGGAGGGCAGCGTGGAGGGTAAAAATCGTAGAGGGAGACCAAGAGATGAATACACTAAGCAGATTCAGAGGGATGTAGGCTGCAGTAAGTACTGGGAGATGAAGAAGCTTGCACAGGATAGAGTAGTATGGAGAGCTGCATCAAACCAGTCTCAGGACTGAAGACCACAACAACAACAAGCAATGAACTTAGGTCATGTACTGCTCTATTTGAAACCGAGCCAATGTTTCACACAACATCCTTCACTACCAAGCTAGTGTCATCAGCAAAGAGAAATATTTTTGAGTTACCCGTAATACTAGAGGGCATAACATTTATATAAATAAGGAACAGAAGTGGCCCCAACACTGATCCCTGGGGCAACCCCCACTTGATAGTACCCCACTCAGACCCCACATCTTCTCAGATGGCGATAGCGTCATCGAGCAGGAAAATTGTCAAGTCACAAAGCCAGATTTGTGCTACAGTGGTTTGAGGAGCATGATAGTGAACTCAGGTTGCTGTCTTGGGAACTTGATCTGAACCCTATGGAACACATATGGGACGCTGTTGGGCGCCAGTTTGGTTTCAACCACATGTCGCACGGAAACCGAGACGAACATTCCTCAAAGAATAACAGTGCACCCACCGGCCTGCGTCCATGGTGCGTAGTATGTTTCGAGCAGCCAGAAGACGTGTTATCCAGGCACTACCAGCGCCCTGGTGTAAAAAGAAATGTAAATCCTCCGACACGACACTGATCCACTGCCAAATCTCGATGATCTCATGCCCACTTCAGTCGTAAATGACGACTTCGTCAACTTGGGATTACGTAGGGGTAATGGAGCTCGATGTTCAGCAATGTGCGCCGAACGGTGTACTTCAATACACTTGTGCCTATACCGGTACTGTACTCCGTGGCCATATATGCCACAGATCTCCACATGTATCCCACTTTACAGGCTGGGCAAGCCTGCTTCTTCCACGTTCTGTGCTGACACGTTGACGTCCTACAACTTGTCGCCTACTAGTGGTTACTCCTCTTCCAAACTATTCTCCACAGAAGCTCTCGACAGCAGCACGTGAACAGGCAACCAGCTCCTCCGTTTCCGAGGTGCTCGTTCCCAGCCGCAGTGCCCTAACATTCTGCCCTTAGTAGTCAAATTCGACTACGTTGGCGGATTTCCCCAGCTTTGGCCAGAGTCGTCGCTTGAATGATTCCCTATTCGTCTCTGCTCCGCTTACTATGAGGTGGCAAAAGTCATTGGATACCTCCTAATATGGTGCCGGACCTCCATTTTCCCGGCATAGTGCTGTAGCTTGACGCAACATTGACTCAATAAGACGTTATAAATCCTCTGCAGAAATATTGAGTTATGGTGCCTCTATAGCCGTCCATAATTGCGAAACTGTTGCCGGTGCAGGATTTTCAGTGAATATGTACCCAGTATGTAGCTCTATGGGACTGTTCACAGCCAGTGCTATTATGTACACGGAATTCGCGCCATTATAAAATAGTTGTAAAATGCACGAAATCACGCTTGCCACGAAGATTAGCAACAGACTCTCAACACAATTAAACGTAATCTGAAATGAGAAAGCAGACGATAAGCAGGGATGTAACTTCGATGAGGCCATGCTTGGCAATGCTTGGGGTAACCTTAGAACGAGGGGACTCCTGATGCTCGAAGGAAAGAAAGGAAAAAAGAATAAGGACAAATGAAAATGGAGAGAAAATCTGGAAAAATTAGAAAACTCGATCGGTCAAGAGACTGCTATTTATTTCACTATTAATCGACTTTTATAGGTCAAGTGCCTCTGCTGCCAAACATTACAGAACTTCCCGACATACTGACATTCGAAGTACTGGTTGAAATTGCTTTGTAAATTGCTCGTATGTGGTGGGCTCGATGAGAGAGGTTGATGGTAGGTGATATTACTGTCAAGACTGCAAGCTTTGTAGGGTGGTCAGAAGCAGTGGGTAAAGCTTGTGGGGGTGATGCAGGAGAGGTTGTACTGAGAAATAATTGGTAAGAAAAAAATTCGATATGCTGCGCCGTTTCCGTGTTATTTAGCGCTGAAGTTAGGAAATCAGGTCGTCGCGCGCTCAAACTCAAACAACCTGCCAGAGGCGGTGTCGCCAAATGTATGCTTCGTTTGGTTTCGCTGAAGCGAACTAACGTAGCTTTCGCTCGCCTAGTTTAAATTTTTCACTTCCGAAAAATGCGCATTATAGCTAGTAATGTGCATTTGAACAAATGGTAACTCACGGACCCACAGATGTCTGGGAATTACCGTATTTTAGCGCGGGTTAGTGCTTGAATTCTCGCGCACAACGACCTGACTGGTTAACTTCAATGTTACGTAACTCAGAAATGGCGCAAGGTATCGAATGTTTTCTTAACAATTATTTCAGAGCAAAACCTCCCTTGCAACACCCTTAGAAGCTTTTCAGACTGTTTCTGACAATCTTGTGTCGTTTGTGTGTCGGGTCCTTAATGAACTCTTTGTCGACCGGACTACTTTTTGTGAACGAGCAGAGGATTCATAATAGTGTATGAAGTCATGTGCAAATGATACTTGCTGATGTTAATTATTTATCAGCGAAATAAAACAGAGCAGTAAGCAATGACGCTTAAAGTGTGATGCCTAATACGCACAATATGGTTGTACCACCAAAGTTGGCAGTACTAGAGAGAAAAGAAGCCAAAAAAATATGAGCTCACTGAACTGGGATTGAGGATACGAGCTGGACTGAAGAAAGATGATAAATATTATTTTAAGTAGAAGCCATTATTTCGGATCGTATTTCATTTCTTTAATAGCCGAATCTTTTATGAGAGCTGTGATTCAAAAGGCAAATTTGTTTTGTGACAAAGATACAGATTAATGCACGTTAACTCCTTTAATGCCTTAGATATTCTTATAGATATTTATTATTCCATATAATATGCGCAAAGAAAACGTGTGTATCAAGACACTGTGATGATACACTCGTATGGCAGAACCTTAGCTATACAAGCGTATGCGTAAATACACTTGGCACAGAACCTTCGCAGGAGAACACGTTGTAGTAGTCCCAGCATGAACCGATCCAGACAACCCTTGTGAGCCGTGGTGAGCTGGCGCCAGTGTTATTTTGTTCATGTATCGTCGAGATCGATTGTGGTTGAGCTAAGCTATCTTTGCTTTTCGCGTGGCCGGCCGTGGTGTTCTAGGCGCTTCAGTGCGGAACCGCGAGACTGCTACGATCGCAGGTTCGAATCCTGCCTCGGGCATGAATGGGTGTGATGTCCTCAGGTTAGTTAGGTTTAAGTAGTTCTAAGTTCTAGGGGACTGATGATCTCAGATGTTAAGTCCCATAGTGCTCAGAGCCATTTGAACCATTTTTAGCCTTTTCGCGTGTCTTATCTTCCAGGTTGCCGAGCGAAGGGATTGGTTTGTTAGCCTTCGACGGGTAACCCTCGAGGTCTGTCTACATGGGCCAACGAGTCTTCTCCTCACTGTCGATATCTGCTTTGGGTTCCTTTAATGCACCTATTCACTTCCTCCAAACGCTACATTAGCCAGTGACTCCTCCCCTCACTGCCTATGTCTGCTAAGTGCGCCCACGAAAAGCCTTCTTGCTGCCGCTGACTCCTACGTTGGCCAGGAACACCTCACCTCACTGCTGATATCTGCAACGCGTGCACACGAGCACCTGATCGCTGCCGCTGATTGCTTCTCCCCTCACGGTCGATATCTTCTACACTTGTTCGCAACGCGCCTGCTGACTGGCAGTGACTATTGCGTGTGTCAGTGACTCCTAGCCTTACTGCCTACAACTGCTACACAAACCTGCTAAGTGTCATGTGATACGTCGTACTGCAGAATCAAATCAAGAGCACAGTCGTGCATACAGCCATTTTTGCGACTCCATTGCTGTGCCACTGATGGATCCGCAAACACAGTGCTCCCCAACTCTAGGTCTCCGACTAAGCAGTCCGTGCTTCTCCACCCACCTCCAATTCGGCCAGACGCTGCAAAATATAATGTACCAGCAACTCGCACTGAGATGAGCGAAGGAGCGCCAGCAGTGATGCACATACACTATTGGCCATTAAAATTGCTACACCGCGAAGATGACGTGCTACAGACACGAAATGTAACCGACAGGAAGAAGATGCTGTGATGTGCAAATGCTTAGCTTTTCACAGCATTCACACAAGGTTGATGACAGTGGTGACACCTACAACGTGCTGACATGAGGAAAGTTTCCAACCGATTTCTCATACACAAACAGCAGTTGACCGACGTTGCCTGGTGAAACGTTGTCGTGATGCCTCGTGTAAGGATGATAAACACGTACCATCACGTTTCTCACTTTGATAAAGGTCGGATTGTAGCCTATCGCGATTGCGGTTTATCATATCG
Source organism: Schistocerca cancellata (assembly GCF_023864275.1). Taxonomy (NCBI): domain Eukaryota; kingdom Metazoa; phylum Arthropoda; class Insecta; order Orthoptera; family Acrididae; genus Schistocerca; species Schistocerca cancellata. The sequence goes on from NC_064630.1 coordinate 571,091,536, forward strand.
CGACATTGCTGCTCACGTTGGTCGAGATCCAATGACTGTTACCAGAATATGGAATCGGTGGGTTCAGGAGGGTAATACGGAACGCCGTGCTGGATCCCAACGGCCTCGTATCACTAGCGGTCGAGATGACAGGCATATTATCCGCATGGCTGTAACGGATCGTGCAGCCACATCTCTATCCCTGAGTCAACAGATGGGGGCGTTTCCAAGACAACAACCATCTGCGCGAACAGTTCGACGACGTTTGCAGCAGCATGGACTATCAGCTCGGAGACCATGGCTGCGGTTACCCTTGACGCTGCATCACAGACAGGAGCGCCTGCGATGGTGTACTCAACGACGAACCTCGGTGCACGAATGACAAAACGTCTTTTTTTCGGAAGAATCCAGGTTCTCTTAACAGCATCATGATGGTCGCATCCGTGTTTGGCGACATCGCGGTGAACGGACGTTGGAAGCGTATATTCGTCATCGCCATAGTGGCGTATAACCCGGTGTGATGGAATGGGGTGCCATTGGTTACACGTCTCGGTCACCTCTTGTTTGCATTGATGGCACATTGAACAGTGGACGTTACATTTCAGATGTGTTGGAACCCGTGGCTCTATCCTTCATTCGATCCCTGCGAAACCCTACATTTCAGCAGGATAATGCACGGCCGCATGTTGTAGGTCCTGTACGGGCCTTTCTGCATACAGAAAATGTTAGACTGCTAACTTGGCCAGCATATTCTCCAGATCTCTCACCAAAAACGTCTGGTCAATGGCGGCCGAACAACTGGCTCGTCACAATAGGCCAGTCACTACTCTTGATGAACTGTGTTATCGTGTTGAAGCTGCATGGGCAGCTGTACCTGTACACGCCATCCAAGCTCTGTTTGACTCAATGCCCAGGAGTATCAAGACCGTTATTACGGCCAGAGGTGGTTGTTCTGGGTACTGATTTCTCAGGATCTATGCACCCAAATTGGGTGAAAATGTAATCATATGTCAGTTCTAGTATAATATATTTGTCCAATGAATACCCGTTTAGCATCTGCATTTCTTCCTGGTGTAACAATTTTAATGGCCAGTAGTGTATTTACCACCGTCCTGATGTGGCTCAAATGGCTCTGAGCATTATGGGACTTAACATCTGTGGTCATCAGTCCCCTAGAACTTAGAACTACTTAAACCTAACTAACCTAAGGACATCACACACATCCATGCCCGAGGCAGGATTCGAACCTGCGACCGGAGCGGTCACGCGGTTCCAGACTGAAGCGCCTTTAACCGCACGGCCACACCGGCCGGCGTCCTGATGTGTCTATGTGAACCGAAGACTATTGCAAAAACTGAGCGTTCACTTCTCAGGTAAAAATATTTAAAATACACATTTATTGTACTTTGAATCATGCACAGTTATCTGGTTATGCATACAAGAAGGTTGGTCCATAAGGTTTTAAAATGTGGCTTGGTTCCTTCCGCCTTTTTTTGTCTTGATTTTACTTTTTCTTGTTCCCGAATGGTGGCAGCCAATTCACATAATTGGAGTAATGACCTCTGAAATGAGAGGTTTGATTTTCTTTAGATAGTAACTGTCGCACTTTATTAGATGAGGGGCGATGTGTGGCGGCATGGCTACCTGAGCGACAAGAGCAGACAGAGTGAAGGCCGCTCCCAACCACAGCGGTTGCCCGGCATTTTTTGGCGGTTCTAGCGAGGCGAGCAGGGTGTCCGGCATGTGGGCAGCGTCGGGGACGGCAACTCGCAAGTTGTTTTAGTGCAGTACGTCTCGCCGCTCTCCTATCTGACGACGCCGGACGGCTCCAATGTCTGCGTCGGTTCGGAGAATTTTTATGTCTGCGTCTACTGGGGGTCGACAGTACGGCGCCCACATAGACCACTGGCGCCCAAAGGCCAGAGGTAGTTAAGGCCTATAGTTTCCCACGCAAAGACCGAAAAACACCATCTGATTGGTGGACCGATATGACTTGTGCCGACGAAAAAGAGCGCCCTCCTAATTTGGTGGGACGATGGTGATAGGAGGAAAATTTGTTGTAATGATTTGGAGGGACAGAATCTAAGACTTTGACTGGCAGCTGTTTCTGTGTCCTCGCGCTAGTGGAGACTCTCCTGTGCGGTGGCGAGCAGGTGACAACCTTTTGGAATGAAGGCGAAGTGAAGAGTTCAGGACTCGCTTGTGGACGGCCGCAGAGGTTGGTCGTATTTCGCTTCTGGACAGCTGAGCGAACTTCACAGTTCTTCACTTCTGGTCAGCCAGACTGAAGATGATCGCAACAGTCAGAAATATTACTGTCACGGTAGTGACTGTCTGTTATCACTTGATGACAACAGTCAGGTGTGGCTGTTTTTTTTTAAATTTTTTTCGCACTGTATCGGTCGGCTCTTTATTCTCGGGTGCGGACCGCCACTGAAAGCAGCTAGTAACACCATCCCTGTGCTACGAACAGCCGGTGCGAGGCCAGTCTTGCAGGTGGTAACGTATTCGCAGCAATGGCGCAGTATTCTGATTAATTTAATCCCTCCTAGCTTACGTTGTCGCTTTGTCGCCATACACAGTCACAGCTTGCTTGTGTGATCTGCAACAACGGCTCTCTTTCCCCATCGGTATTGTTCGTAATAGTCAGGTGTAGCGTGTTAGGACATACTCTCACAGAGTTTGTAGGGCTCTATAATGTGATAGTAGATCCCACTTCTGTATGCGAATTCAGCCATCTTCTCATTACCCAAGTTACATTGTTCCTCGCTATCGAGACGATAATGAAAGCAGCATGCAATTCCAGACCAGTTGATTTTCGATCAGACCCTGGAGATAACTTCCAAATTTATAAGACGTGTCTTAGGGAGGGAAGTCATGTGGTATGACGGTGCTCAGCCAGATGGCGAAGTGTGTGGTACAGTGATCTCATTGCTGATGTTCTCCAGGATTGGCCCACGAACTAGCACGATGTTTCAGATCCACTCACGAAGCTACCCAGTACTGGATTCTTACCAGACAGAAATGACTTAAGAGGGTGAAAAATTTCATAGAAGGGCTGCTAGACTTACATACTCAGGATATAGAGGAGACAGTGTAAAGGTAATGACAAGCCAGTTGGAATCAATAAAACAAAGGCATTAAAGTTATGCGAAATATTTACACTAAATTTCAGTCAATCAATCTTCCCCTCTGAATGCAAGAACACTTTGTCCCCCCCACCCTCCCTTCCACACCTACATAGGTATCAATGGCCATCACTATCGAATAAAGAAACCCAGACCCCATATGGAAGCATAAATGTGTTCATTTTTCCCTACGCGCTATTTATGATCGGATCAATGCAGTTTGAAAGTGGTGACTTGTACTTTTTGCCAAGACCTTTAGTGTGAATTGCAGTTTAATCATGTAAAATGTACGAGGTGTGACCTTAAAGTAATGAGACTGATTTTCTTTGCAAGATGTGGCAACCCTGCAAGCTTGCGTAGGTACAATATCTTTGCCCTTGGTCTATAAGCTGCTTCTATTCCACGTGGCACATCGATGCAACGGCTCAGTCGTGAGTTGTACTGTAATAAGTTAACACGTGTTTGTGTCTCTCGTCATGGAAATGGAATCGCATAATATTGCGCAACAGTATGCCATTTCTTTTTGCGTTAAATTGGGTGAAAACGCGACGACATCTTACGGAAAGCTTCAGAAGGCTTTTGGAGAGGATGTTATGTCAAGAGTTCAAGTTTTTCGTTGGTATAAAATGTTTAGTGAAGGCAGACCAAAAAAAGCTCGCGTGTCAAAGTCAAAAGTGAAATGCATGCTTGTGTGCTTCTTTGATTCCAAGGGAAATCTTCATAAAGAGTGGGTGCTTCCTGGACAAAAAGTTAACCAATCTTACTACAAATAAATTTTAGAAAGACTTCTTAAAAGAGTTCTTCGTGTCCGTGCCAACATTGCTGATAGTTGGATTCTGCATCACGATAATGCGCCATCCCATTCTGCTCTGTCAGTACAGCAATTATTAACCTCAAAACAAATTTCAGTACTACCACAGCCACCTTATTCACCAGATATCGCTCCGTGCGACTTTTTTCTATTTCCAAGAGTCAAAACGGCGGTCAAGGGACACCATTTTCAAACAACACAAGATGTCGAAAAAGCTGTGACGAGCGTCTTGGAGTATATTACAGAAGATGAGTTCCAGAAATGTTACCATCGTGGCAGAAGCGCTGGAAAAAGTGGGTGCTATCAGAAGGGAACTACTTTGAAGGAGACAATACCAAACTTGACTAAAACGGCAAGCAACATTTTTTTTTCGCATCAGTCTCATTACTTTATCGTCGCACCTCGTATAGTCCCTTCGGCCACCTCCATTGTATTGTATTGTATGTTAACCGGGGGCCTAGAAGCGACGGAGAGGCTCCGTTCCCGCCGCAGCCGCAGTGGTCCACAACCCCACGATGACTATCGCACACTTCACCCCTCCGCCGCCACACACCGAACCCAGGGTTATTGTGCGGTTCTGCCCCTGTGGACCCCTCCCAGGGAACGTCTCACACCAGACGAGTGTAACGCCTATGTTTGCGTGGTAGAGTAATGGTGGTGTACGCGTACGTGGAGAACGCATTTGCGCAGCAATTGCCGACATAGCGTAACTGAGGTGGAAGAAGGAACCAGACCGCATTCGCCGAGACAGATGGAAAAATGCCTAAAAACCATCCACAGACTGGCCAGTTCACCGGACCTCGACACAAATCCGCCGGGAGGATTCGTGCCGGGGACCAGGCACTCCTTACCGCCCGGAAAGCCGTGCGTTGGACCGCACGGCCAATCGGGCGGCCCGGTCCCTTCCATAATCAACAGCTCAAGATGTAATATTCCACTGTGCGGACACGCATCACCGTCACCGTCAGTAGCGAGTTACATATACAGTGTGTTTTTAAAATGAATGTAAAAACTGGGGGAGCTGGTAAAGCGGATCATAACAAGCAACTTTCACCTAACAACTCATGTCTGCATCCCTTAGGTAAGTGGCGCAAGGCGTCATTTAAAAGCTGGTGAGGTAGATATACAACCCGTCATCCGAGTCGAATTGGTAGCACGTATAACGGGCGGGGCAACACCATGGACTTTCTTCCGGCATTCGCGAACGCGTTGCGTTTAGCAGTGCAAATACCTGTTTGATTCTATGTCGCACAGAGGGCGGCACCTGTGCACACTACAGAGTCTGGTTCCCCCTGCGTCAGTGAGCCAACTAACGGGGACACTCTTGTGTTTGGTACTGTGTGAAGCGGACGGAAAATGCAGCGCTTTTCTTTAGAAGAAAGGGCAGACACATATTGTGCTTAAGGGGGATGGTGATGAAAAACACACACTATTTCAAAAATGCACCAAATCAACAGTTTTGGAGATATGACAATGAAATTTTGTACCATGCTTTACATGAAAGTAACACATTAATATATAAAATCATTTGATTGTATACATTCAACTTTTTTTATTGAAATTTGAAGTACTATTTTCAAAAAATAATGCATGTTTCTTTTTCTCAGGAAGTATTCAAGAGATTTCTACAAAAATTTCTCAGTTTCATCTCTTTATAAGTTGTAAGCTTTTCTCATGAGGTTTTTGGAGTAGGTCAAATAGGAGAATTTTCTAAATTTTTTAATTATAATTCCACAAGACAATTTTAAATTCATGCAAAATTCCAAGCAGTTTGCGCTATATCTCAGCTCGCAATCAGAATTTCACAATTTGAGACAACGTTTATTATGTTTACAGAAACGTGTGTACAAAATTTCATAATTCTAGCATTCATAGAATCTGAGGAAAAGGTACATAAACTTTAAAAAACAAACTTTTCAGGAAACGCAGTTTAAAGTTCAACCTAACTTTTTTCCTTATGTCACTTCTTCAGAAGGCACCACATTCGTGCTCTGGGTCGTCTTTCCCTTCAAGGCTTCTCTTTTGGTTTCTTGTTGTCTGTCTTCTTTCCTTTACCAGGTCTTCAACTGACTTTTGGAATGCAGAGACGCGCTGTAAATCTATTTTTCTCAGTATGTCTTGAGTAAAATTTCCTATCTTGAAGCCCATTCTTTCTAATACCTTCATCATCCCTACGTTTCCATCATTACATACAATAACTGCATCATAAGTTGCAATTCTGGCAACTGCAGAAGAAGCAAATGTGTTTTTAGGGCATCGTTTCCATATGAGTGAATTTAGAGACTCATTTGGATTTTGGGTTTTGTCATAAACACACTTTTCGAGAAGCGCAAGATCGGCCAGAAACCTGTAAGTGGGTTTGACAAGATCCAGGATACAATTTGGAAGCCTCTCCTTGTGAATGTAGGGGTTGTCATCCCTCTGAGCTTGGCGTGGCAGGGAGGCCCCGTCACACTTTTAAGTAATTTTCAGGCACTTGGATGTGATTTCAACATTGAAACTTTGGGAACTTATTGACCATGAGTTGTACTAACAAATAAAAAATAAATTGACATTTTTGGTCAATTTCACCCTTAAGGGGTGGCGGCCGGAAACGCTCTCGCTACTCAACGGTTGAACGTTCAGCGGTTTCCAAGTCGCCGCGTGCCAGACCTATGCACGTTCGCCACCATCCGCGGATACATCAGAGACACAGTGCACTTGAGCTTTCAAAATGACTCTGAGAACTACGCGACTTAACTTCTGAAGTCATCAGTCGCCTAGAACTTAGAACTACTTAAACCTAACTAACCTAAGGACATCACACACATCCATGCTCGAGTCAGGATTCGAACCTGAGACTGGACCGGTCTCTCGGTTCCAGACTGTAGCGCCTAGAACCGCACGGCCACTCCGGCCGGCTTGAGCTCTCCACTGACAAGGTATCATAATGGCGCATGTGCATTTAAGGCCTACATGGAAACCCAGTGCATTCATTATGTGATATAGGTGCAAAGGCCGGAGAGATGCGGTCGTCAGCGCACAGTGCGTACACCAGAGATTGAAGAGGAAGCGTTAGCACTGCTGTAAAATATGCCCCAACAAGCTCTCGTGGTGTTTGTAATGTCTCTTGCAGCGGTCTCTCCGCGATATTTTCAGAAATTTTATAGATTATATAACTCAGTACATATCTCGAAATATCTCTTCTTATCTTACCGATTCCTAAACTTTAATATACGATGATTATCAATGCAAAGTAGCTTCAAGCCCTATTATTCCTTGGAGCGTCCATTTACTCCATGGAATAGCTTCTCTGCTATCTATGTTTTCTCTTATGAAACGAATGAAAGATCTTGCCGATTAGCCGTGAAAGAAGGAGGATGTATATGTATGTATTGTTGAGCTAGTCGCCATCTTGATGAGATTCTGTATGAGAAGGAATTTAATACATGAACTAAACCAAAGTGTGTGTGTTCGCGTATTATTTAACTGATTATTATTGACAGTCTCTGCTTACTACGCTGTGTTGCACGGGATCAGTGGGGAACGTCTGATTTACACTGGACGAACCTGCCGTTTTGTATACTCAAGATATCCAGTTACTTCAAATAAATAGGCTAACACGGTCCTACCAGCAGATCTCCGGTCTTCCCCATGTGATCAGCGAAAGTTAATAATTATTACAAATGTTTTCAGGAGATCGACTGACAATTTTCGTCGCACCGAGACTTCAAAATTGCTTCACTGCCTTATGGAATTTAGGTTAAGCTCAATTTAATCAGGATAGAACAGTATTGAACTGTGTGAATGTGATAAGCCTGCTTTGTGAATGAAAATTCCCTTAACATACGCATGTTTTTACTTTCCTGATCAGTGAAGCTAAATCAGGCCGGTGTGAGAGAGGTTTTAAATTTTTTGAATACCACAAAAAAAATATTAAGTGTTGCTCGAGAAATTGATGCGAGCTATTCCACGGTCTGGCGTGTGTGGAATGAAAATGATTGCTCTATTACCGCCTTCACGAAGTTCAAGACATTAACCCAGAAGATTCTTCATAACGCATTGACTTCTGCCAGTGATTTTTGAGAAAGTGTGCCATTAAACCTGATTTCTCACACTTTGTACTTTTTGCATGAGGTATCCTTTACAAGGCAAGCTGTTTCCTGTAGCCACAATCAACGTGACTGGGCACGTTGAGTTGGTTTGGCAGACGATAATCTGACTGGTCCGTACATTCTCCCCTGACGACTGAACACAAACAGATACCTAATCTTCTTAAGGGAAACACTGCCAGAGATATTGGAGCATGTCCCACTCAACGTGTGACAGCGCGATGGCGCATCTGCACACTTCGCTCGTGAGGTGCGAAATCATTTGGACGAGACCTTTGGTGAGAACTAGATGGAGCACAGTGACCCGGTGGCACGACTTCCACTCTAGAGACACCCGGAATCTAATGCTTACGGAACACCTATTGAGACTGACAAAGTGCCGATAGCGCGAATTATGGCAGCCTCTGATGCAATCCTCACTTCACCAGTCGAGGGTAAAAGGGTGCGGCTATCACTATGGCATCGTTGGATGCCGTGCATTCAAGCAGGGGAGAGGGGCTTATTTTCGACCAGTTTTTGTAACTGTTTGCAGATAAAAGTCATGAAACGTCAGCCCCATCTGTCTTTTAACTTGCTGTCATAAATAGTCATGCTACCATGTCGACTTGGATAACGGGTTGTATGCCTACCTTCCTGGAGGCAAGCGACGCTTTTAAATGACGCCTAGCGCCCAACGCTAAGGGATGCGAAAATTGTTTGCTGAAATCTGGTTTCGCAGGACAGAGCGGGTCAGGTTGTGGAAAGGGGCCAAGGTAATTACCATTAGTTATACAAGAACACACACAACTTTATTCCTCAAACCAATGCACAGTTTTCTCTTTAAAACAACAAAGATCAATTCACGGCTGAGGGCCCAAGTAACTTCTCCAGAATAAGTTTAAATGTTTGCTTTTAAAACACCAGGATTTAGAGTAACGGCTGAAGGCCTTACTTAAGTAAAATTACAATATCTTCCCGGCTAAAGACTGAAATAATATTTGAGATCAGCTAAGGAAATTCTTTAAAAGCCAAATATTTTCGAATTCCGGTTAAATCCCATATTAAGGAAAATTCAAGTTTATTCTTTGGCTGAAAGCCCAATTAAAAAAATTTTCTTTACGTAATAAAAGAGAGGCTTTAAAGATAAGCTTTTACACAATACAACAGAAAAACATCTTAAGAAAACTTGAAGTATGTTGTCGGCTGAAGGCCGAAACAATTACTCAAAATAATTAAAGACAAACCTTATGATAAGCATTTACATACTACAGCTGAAGGCCACAGATTTTAAAACAAACGCAGCTGAACGCTTAAATACAGAGAAAACGAAAATTTTAAATAAAACACTGCTGAAGGCCTAAGCTTAAAATACTTGACATGAGGTTCGGCTGAAGGCCATATACTAACCATAAAACAGACAATATTAATACATGGCTGAAGGCCTGGCACAGTACCTGCGACCAAATAAAATGACAATCACAAACAACAAACAGTGGCGCTCAGAAGTGTTCCAAGGGTCGGCCCAGTGACGAAACTCTAGCCACTGTTTAAGTGAGAGAGACATCCAAGCGTAACACCAATCAATCGGGTTGCAGCATGGCCTACGGACGGGTGACGAAACAACCAACCTCCTAATCAATCCCCTTCCACCCGACCAACACCACAACAACCAAAGATATCAGCGAAGACGACGATCGCAGCAGGATTATGTCTTATTAATTGCCATATAATCACAGTCAAGGCACAATGAACACTCAAAGAGAAAAACAGAACAACACCAACCTGTCGAACCACACGCCGTGCCAGACAGCATCAACACGGCGAGGAAAACACACTGCCACAAAACTACGCTAACGACCAGGGCAGGTAACTGGAACGTTAACGGCCACAAGGCAAAAGATGCCGCTGGTGCACTTCACCAATAAATTATAATCATTTCAAAGGTTAAACACCAACAAGGAGACGGCTGCAAAATGTTGCCGATTCCAACACACCATCACATTGCTGCTTGCGGGGACAGCCCAGGATACAACAACCAGCAATCAACGAAGAGATGTCAGAATGGTCGAGCTTTCATGACAGGTTCACTGATTGCTCAACTCCAGTATGCAGGTGCGGTGGGCGACGAACTCAGCAGTTCTCGCAGCTAGAGCCACACAACTCTGACCGCGCGTGCATGCCGCCAGCGGCCCCGGCCTGATTAGACGCCGCAGAGACTTCATCACTGCTCCGCCGCAACCGACCAACTGCCCACACCCGGAAACGGTCAAAAGATCAAATACACGTCGGCCGATGAGACGACCGACCGAACGACCAACGGTCGTTCCCGCTCCAGTCTTCTTCAGTCGAACAGTCCATGGGTGTCGCCAGCGTTCGGCAAATACTGGCTGTCTGCACCTCACTGGCGCTCCGTGCCCGACGCTCCTTCGTCCCCGACTCCTGCTCCGTGCCAGACTGACTTCCAGACACATGACGACCTGGAAATACTATCGGTCGCTCCAGAGATAGTACGACAGATCACTTATCGATAAGCGCTGCTGCTGCCACTCGCGGGCAGGTAAGGCAGGAAGTTAGTGACGCCAGTAAATGGAATAAGAAAACGAGGCGGCAGTACCGTAATAGAAGATGACAAACAACAAACGGAATGAATATGAGCTGCCCACGGCTCATTTGCTATGACCAACTGTTAACAGCCCTCTCATTTTCATTTTAGAAGCACGGTATATAACAGGCAGGGACACGCAAGCTGCCATACTTTCAGCGAGTCAAAAGCTTTGGAAACAGGCTATGAGGTGTATTGAAAGCAAGTATCAGAAAATGCTCGTCAGATTAAGGCTATCTTGCAGAAATGAATATCTTTTAAGAACTTCTTATAGGCAGACATACTGAGCAGACTGGAGCTCTATTAGACTGTATACTATTTCATAACTTCGTCAGAGTCATGTCGTCACGAACACTTAAATTATACACAGAGGCGCAAATAAATCTGCGATTATTAACAAATACGCGACGCTTAAGCACTAATGCACACCGATGACGTGACTGGAACCACTCCCAATAAAAAAAAAATCTCTATAAAACGACTCCTGTTTCAAAATAAATTTCGTTGTTTACACTTTGGCATCTGTCGTCTAAGTGTTATGTCTTTGACTTATGATTAAAACAGCCTGGGTTCCGGATTCGAACCTCGCTAGTGGTATAATTTAGAATGACAGTCATTAGCAATGGCGGCCGAAGACTTCCAGTGTAAGAAGTCACCCTAGTTCTGCCACAGGCTCTATCAAAGAGGGCGGAGATAGATGGCAACATCGCAAGCAGAAGACGAAAGGATAGAGAAAATGTATGAAGATATTTAAAGGGTAATTCAGTGCGTAATAGTCATGGAGAACTGGAATGCAGTTGTAAGGGAAGGAGTAGAAGAAAGATTTATGATTTACGAGACAGTCTGGGCTTGGTATTAGGAATGAGAGAGGAGAAAGACTAATTGAGATCTGCAATAAATTTCGGCTGGTAATAGCGCATACTCAGTTCAAGAATCACAAAAGGAGGAGGTATACGTGGAAAAGATCGGGAGGTACGGGAAGATTTCAGTTAGATTACGTCATGGTCAGGCCAGGTATTCAATTGTAAGGCGGATCCAGGAGCGGATATGGACTCGGGTCACAAGCAGCAGTGATGAATAGTAGGCTAAAGTTTAAGATACTGTCCAGGAGAATTAGTGCGCAAAGAAGTAGGTTACGGAAGTACTAATGAATGAAGAGATATACTTGAAGTTCTCTGAGGCTATATAAATACAGTGAAAATCAATTGCTCATAGGCAGTTCAGTTGAGGAGGAATGGAAATCTCTAAAAAGGGCAATCACAGATGTTGGAAAGAAAAGTAGCCGCGAAGAAACCATGGGAACAGAAGAAATACTTCAGTTGATCGACGAAAGAAGGAAGTAAAAAAATTTTCGGAGAAATTCCGAAATACAGACATAAGTCACTATGGAATGAAATAAATTGGAAGTGCAGGAAAGCTAAGGCGAAATGACTGCATGAAAAATGTGAAGAAATCTAAAAAGTAATGATTGTCGGGGAGACTGATTCAACATACAAGAAAGTCAAAACAATTTTTCTACGATGTTTGTACCTTACAGATCGAAATCAACTGCGCTCAGAGAACACTGAGCCGGCCGGAGTGGCCGTGCGATTCTAGGCGCTACAGTCTGGAACCGAGCGATCGCTACGGTGGCAGGTTCGAATCCTGCCTCGGGCATGGATGTGTGTGATGTCCTTAGGTTAGTTAGGTTTAATTAGTTCTAAGTTCTAGGCGACTGATGACCTCAGAAGTTAAGTCGCATAGTGCTCAGAGCCGAGAACACTGAGTTGTTAACATATGAGCTTCACTTTATTTAGGAAGTCGACATGAGGATGTGTACCAAGGAAGTAGAATAGGACTGTTAATGTTCCCAATACACAAAAAATGTTTTCAGGTAGAGTCGACAGCATTATCAGATTTTTCGCTGACGATACTCTGATGCACAGGAAACTATCGTCAATGGATTATCATAAGGGTCTGCAAACGACTTAGGCAGTATTTCCCCTTGACATTATGAATAACAGATTAATTTCTAAATGTAGATAAATGCAAGGTAATTACCATAACAAAGAGGAAGAAAAAATGCTATCAGATTAAGAGCTTAATGGTACACTTCTGGAACGTGCGAGCACTGAGCGAAATGAAGTGGGACGAACACGTAAGATTGGAGATAGAGAAGGGGAATGAAACACTTAATTTTGCTTGAGGGGCTCTGGGAAGCACAGTGCGTCTATAAAGGCAACTGCCTACAAGAAACTTGGGCGATCAATTTTGGAAGAGATCTCCAGCGTTCGGAGTTCTTATCAGTGTAGTAGGCTGTGATAGAAGTCTGAACGAAATAAAAAGCGCAACGGATCGGTATAGCTCGTACTTATAATGTGAATCACTGGAACAAAGGCGGCATTGTCCTCGCGGAAATTGGGTTTTTAGGAAATGGTGTTCGATGAAGGTATGTGACAATTCTGCTGCCTCCACAGTATAAAAAAGATTAGGACACATCGCTCCATACGTAAATGAACCGAGTTGAAAATCTTAATATTTGTACGAAGAACCCCTCGGTGTGTCGGTCTAGGGACCGATTTTAGGATCACATTACAGACCGCCATCTGCAGATCCCGTCATTTTTTACTTTTTTTTGTTGTTGTGAGAGATGAGGTTGTGTTTTGTGCTGCGTTTGTAAATATTGCGAGTTCTACATATTTAAGCACTGTATCATATATTAAAGCTATTCGGATGATATTATTTATTCTTTAGTTACAGAGTTTTACGATGGAAAAATCCTGCATATTTTTAAAACTAGTCACATAATGTGTGGATAGTTAAGCCACACTTCGTCAGTCGTGCACCATCTTGTACCTTGAAACGGAAGGAGGTATTCTACCATCGAAGACGTGATATTTCTAAATGGACTGAGTTTCTGTAACGTCTTAAAATAATTTTCCCTGTCTTGAAAATGGAAATTTGTGTTAGTTGCCAATAGCTTCTATCAGAAAACGTCTTTAAGTTGTAACTTCATTTGATATCACTTCTTCTTAATTTGATTTCACTTACCGATTATTTTAATAACGCAACACATACACTATTAAATACAGTGTTGGGAAGATTTTCTCGATTGAAAGACTCTTAAATTTCAATAGAATATTTATTCGTACGCATGTGATCATGTTGTATCTTGGAACAGTTCTTCACTTCAGGAAAAGCCTCATTTTTCCTTAGCAATTTTTGTAATTTCAGAAAACGACTGCTACACTCGTAAAGTGGATGCTATAATTTCAAAATGTAGTAAGAAAATATATTAAACATTTGTTACGGGGCTGACTAGAGACGAAAGTGTAACAAGTATTGCAAGGCAAAACACTCTCTCCTGTGGTAACTGTACAGTCAATGAGTAGATGAAAATGCAATGCTATTGAGATGGAAGAATGAAGATGTGCGTTAATTTCTGTGCTGTATAACCTCTCATTCTAATAAGAAGGTCAATAACTAACAGCTAAGGCACTAATGGAAAAGAAACAGAAAGTCAGTTTAAAACATTATTATTTACTGAAACCAATTTTTTTTTTTGCGAGAAACGTTCCAAATTTCTGCTTCCAACAACACTACCATGATGACACTGTTATATATTTCATTTCACACTACTAGTTTCATGGGACTATATTGAGGAACAAATCTCCGTGGTCATGAGACGTGTCCCTACAGAAAACTGCAACAAAAAGCAATAATAGATAAAATAAAATTTATGAATTCAAGAAAGACGACAAGCTGTAAGTTCATATAAAAGCAATGAACAATAGAACAATATAACAAAGGATTTAGTTCAACTTTTCAAGGACCTCCTCGACAGAGTAGAAGGACTGACACATGAGGAAACTCTTCGGTTGTGATTAGAAAGCGCTTGGATTACTGCTAAAATTTTTGAATTCTTGTAGTAGCTTATTGAAAATGGCTGCAGTAGAATACTTACTGCACAACTGAAAAGGCTATCACAGCAACGTCTTTCGTTATTAGATAGTTAAAACGTAATAGTTACAATGTTAATACATGAGTCATCATGGACACTAACCACCTCTCATATAATTTTAGCCTATGAATTAAAAATCTAAACTGCCCTGAATTCCCAATCTTTCCTCCAATTACTCTTTAGATATTGACATTCCATACGAATAAAATGCGGCACGTACACATGCACACTTACGATTCACACTATTGTTTCTCTTTATCAGTCGACTAAGCAATATTAACATAATAACCTATAAAATACTGTGCCTTAAATATTGTTTTGTCAGCAGGCAGAACAATTACCGGTTTTACATGTAACTGAAGTAGTAATGTCTTTTAAGAGAATTATACTGCCGTATAAAATTCTACTATCTGTAATCTACTCCCTTAATTATATGGTGTCTGAGGAAAGTAAATGCCTGCAAGTAATAAATCAATTTACTTAATTAAGAAGCGCTTCTTTCTAAAGTTTCGTTAAATGTTTAAACTGTGCATTGTATATGTATTGCTGTTGTACGTTATAACGTAGTGAAGCTGAAATAATAGGGTTAAAAATAAATCTATTACTACACAATCTATTATAATTTCCTACTTCTACAAAAATACTTCATTTCCTACTTTGATCAAAGACCCTTTAGTGATCCTAGAAAAAGTGTTCACCGTTTTAAACTTGAGAAAGCTTCGAAAGCTCGTAATTTCCTGCGATGGAATTGCTTTTTGTCATCATGGAGGAATAGTAAGAGGAGTTGTCATGACGTCACAAACTTGAAGCCGATCTTCGCCATATGAGCTGTCTGAAACATTACCCTCTGGTAGAAGTATTTTGACCAAAAAATGCCAGCTTGTGTCATTTACGGGTGTACTAATCGTTCTAATTATAGTCTAAAGTGTAAAGGAAAGACATGTCATTCGTTACTGGACTCGTCCAAGCGATATTATTTTACGTACATGAACGTTGGTTGTGCTGATTAATTTTAATGTAGTGGTTCTATTTCTATCATTCCATTTAAGATTTCCTATCAGTCCACCTGTAAAAGCTCTATGTGTGAACGCTGGAAACTTGCCAAACAAAACCAAATATGTTATCAGTACTTACACCGATCATTAGTTTCGTCAGTCCGTATTAAGGGAAATACTGGATTAGGTAAGCAGCCTTTTCACATAACATACTTCTCTTTTCGAAACGTATAACTAAAACAAAGTTATATTAAGGAGGCTACATGCGTCGTACTGCTGGATCAAACATGTTTTTAAGACTAGAAAAATCTCTGGAAACTCCTTTCTGACACTGTATTATTCACGAAAGCGCTTAACATTTACTGGTTTTAATAACTGTTGCGAGTAGATGACAGACATCAAGAACAAGAAGCAGTCGTAAACAGCAATCTTCTAATGTTCTGGGGCATCCAACATGGGGGCGCCGGCTTCAAAGCAATGTAATGAGTAAGTTTGTTGCATTATCTCCCCTAATTACACCTCCACGGTTGTCACTGCTTCCTCCAGAGATGTAGTGGGTCTGTAGAGACGTACCGTCACGCTGCGTCTGCGTTCGGAGCTGTCTGGCTGGAAGTCGGCTGTCTGGTGTTCTAACAATGTCTGAGTCTTCTGCTGGACCATGAAAGATGGCGCTCGACCACACGTGCGAATTTCTTCTTACTGTATTGTGATTAATAACGAATGAAATACATGTTACGACCTTCCACTAGGTAGGGGCGCTAGTTTTGTTCTTTCTGTCACGCCTCAGATTTCTCTAGTGACAGTAAGTATCAAGAGGGGAGTTTGAAGTCCTAAAAGCAAATGAAACGCTATATATCTGTACACAAGGCGTACATGCCCGCTTCTGGTTAATGCCCCCAGGGGCTCGGCACTCGTTTGCTGGGTACTGGCTTGGAGACCCCGGGGTTCCTGAGCTTGGGACTGGTAAGCGCCGACATTCACCTGTCACCGTAAGCTCTGGGCATGCTCCAGCCATCACCGTGCGGCGCGGCGGTGGAACGTTTTGTGTCTCAGGGAATGGGGATCTCGGCTTGACCGCCCGGATCGTGAGGGTGGATTAAACCACTATAAAAAAAACCCTCAAGCTCAGGGTGTGGTGCGCGCTGATGAGATGCAAGGCTGTTGAGGTGGAACAGTCGTAAGCGGGCAACCTCTGGGGAATCTGCCGCACCTCAGTTGTATAAGGCTTACTCGGGAACGCGGGGCTCTGTCTGAGCGACTTGTGGCAACTGTGGTAAGGCCGCTCATGAAGGAGTTGATTGCTCGTCTCCAGCCAAATGTATCAATTGCTCTGGAAACCACCCTGTTTGAGGTAGGGACTGCCGAATCATTTTAGAGGAACGCAAAGCCCAGGAAATAAAAACAACCAAGCGTATCCGCTACGGTGAGGACAAAAAGATCTACAAGTCGATGCAGCCTCTCACATTTGCTACATCTTTTGCGTCAATAGTTCAGAAGCCTATTCCAGAAGCGGATGCCTCTACGCAGACGGAAGTGGCGAGTGTTGATACTAACAACTGCAGATGTCAATGCACTTGCAAGACAGCAAGTGTTACAGAGCCTGTAGTCTCTACTCGAAAGGCAGACAAAGGTACAGTGGCCAACTTGGGCCAGCCCCAGGCGCCTCCAACAAGTAAGACTGTTCAGAAGCCCAGTACGGCCATTACCACTCCCACTTCGGCTCCACCAAAGCCCACCAAACCGCAAAAAGCTATAAAGCAACAACAGCAGGTCAAATCACTTGGTAAACCGTCTGATCATGTCGATGTCATTTTACATGATGCTTCGTCTGACTCTTCACCAGAGCTGATGGGGTATGACATATACGTGGGGCAATCATCTCGCCCCACGATTGCCCCTCCACCTGCTGCAGTTTCCACACCCGGCGGAAAGACAGGATGAAGGTGCTACCCCCGTCGTAGATGGCTCCCATACTTCAGTGGAACTTGCAGGGGTTCAGGACGCATGTGAAGGAACTTCGTCAACTCTCTCAGGGTCGACAACTGTACCTGTGTCTACAGGAGACTTATTTCCATCCATCATACACCCCTGAGGTACGAGGCTATACAACCCACTAAAAGGACGACCAGTGTGGAGAGAGAGCGCTAGAGGAGGCATAGGTATTTTCGTTAGGACGGACTACCACTCCTCGCCTCTCTCACTTACTAGACTTTACAAGCCGTGCACGTGCGTCATCCACTGACTGTATGTTCCCTTTACGTGCCCCCACATGATGCACTTGATGAAGAGGCTCTCACCGACCTTGTTACACAGTTCCCACAGCCGTTCATCACCTGTCATGATTTTAATGTCCACAGTGTGCTTTGGGGCTCTGCAGTTACTTGTCCCAGGGCTAGAGCAATTGAGAGGCTTCTCCTGTCATCCTGTGGATACTTGCCAAATGCAGAACAGAGCACTCACTTCTGCACAGCGACTGGGACGTTCTCTGCCATTGTTCTCTCGCTTTGATCTCCAGCTCTTGCCCACACTGCTCAATGGGAAGTGATCGATGACTTGCACGGAAGTGATCACTTCCCGATCTGGATTCACCTGCCAGATGACGTGGGGCTCGAAAGGAAACTGCCGTGCTGGGTGCTCAGTAGAGCTGACTGGATACTTTATAGCCAGTTGGCCCAGTTCGAACACTGTGCGAATGTCGAGGCATGGGTGGATCATATTACCAAAATGGTCCACCATGCCGCTGCAGCATCCATTCCACAGTCCACGGGCCACCAGAAGAGGCAACCTGTCCCTTGGTGGAGTGCCGAACGCTGCTCTGCAATCAGGACCAGGTGTGCGGTTCTGCGTAGGTTCCAATGTCGGCCAACTGCTGTGAATCTTGCAGCCTTTCGGGTGGCGAGGGCAAAATGTCGCCGAATTATTCGAGAGAGCAAGAAGAGGTCGTGGCAACAGTTCCTGAACACCGTTAATCGTTCCTCCAAAAGTTCCATTGTGTGGGAGACCATCAGGAGAATTTCTGGGAGAGGAGGCAGGTGCCCCATGGGTGCTGTAATGAATATCGTCACTCTCCACAAGGATCCGCGAGACATTGCCCAGGCTATGGCAACGCATTTTTCCACAGTTACTGCAAAAGCCAGTCAGTATCTGGGTTTCCAGCGCCATAGAGCGTTTGCTGAGAGGTGTATTTTGGACTTCCAGTCCACCTCTAATGAAGTTTACAACTGCCCATTTTCCATGTGGGACCTGGATTCTACATTGTCTGCGGCTCGTGACACATCCCCTGGTCACAACAGGATCCATTACAGTATTCTACGGCACCTCACAAGGCGCAACAAAAATATCCTCCTCGCACTTTTTAATGCCATTTGGGCGTCAGGTCGCTTTCCTGACTCATGGCGTGAGGCAGTTTTAACTCCTCTTTTAAAACCTGGGAAAGACCCCACATGCCCAAGTAGTTACCGTAGTGTTGCCCTCAGTAGTTGCAAGGGAAAGACCTTGGAGCGGATGGTCAACCGCCGCCTTCTCTGGATCTTAGAATCCCGGCAACTTCTTAGTTGTTTTCAGTGTGGGTTCAGGAGGTTTCGTTCCACCTTTGATAACCTTGCCCTCCTGGAGGCGGTTATACAACAACCTTTCCTCCGCCGTCGTCACCATCTAGGTCTATTTTTTGACATCGAGAAGGCCTACGATACTACTTGGAGGCGTCTCATCCTGGAGCAGCTTCACGAATGGGGTTTTCGTGGTTGTCTTCCCATTTTTATTCAGTCTTTCCTCTCTCCACGATATTTTGGATATTGAGTTGATGACGTTCTGTCTTATCGCCTTGAGCGGGAGAACGGTGTCCCTCAAGGTAGCGTTTTAAGTGTTACTGTCTTTGCCGTAGCTATTAATAATATTACGTCAGCAGTGCAAAGTCCTGTCAGGTGTTCTTAGTTTGTGGATGACTTCTGTGTTTTTCTCCTCTTCCAGCCTTGCCACGACAACACGTCAGTTGCAACTCACTCTTCAACGTTTGGATGAATGGGCGCAGAAGAGTGGTTTTGAGTTTCCCACCGAGAAGTCCGTGTGTGTTCTTTTTCACCGTTCTCATTCAACATTCATTTCCTGAGTTGAGCATGAGGGACAATGTCCTTACTTTTAAAGACACAGTGAGATCTCTGGGGGCTCATTTTTTACTCTAAGTTTACGTGGTTACCACATCTTAGAGACCTGAAACAACGGTCACTTAAGGCTCTAAGTATATTAAAATGGCTTAGCCACAGTACATGGGGAGCAGCCAGGACTTGACGTTGTGCACCATGAAGGAATTAGGATGGCCTCTGGGGCATTCAGAACAAGCCCCATACCAAGCATTTTTCAAAGCAGCAACTTTGTTTTTGCTTTGATTAATTATCTGCTGTAGTTATGAACGTAACTTTGCAGTAGAGAGATAGCTACATTAATGTTAATACAAATTGTCTACAATTTGTTTGTCGTTATTGTAGGTCCTCACTCATTCCACATCCATGAGGGTTCTCCATCTAAAGTGTAATTTTGTTACAGATCAAGTTTTGTGGTTTGTATTAGCAGAACAATTAATTACCTTCATTTATGCCCAGAGAAGTCTTCTTTTGACCCTACACACTTCACTGAAGGATGAAAATCTCAATTGTGAAAGGGAACTGTTTCAAAATCCTTGCTGAGGTATTTCCACGAGTTGAAAGTTAGCATGGATATTGGGCCTTGGATGTAAAACTTGATAAATGACTAAGGTTTTGAGACGACATGTTACTAACATCTAGCTCACTACAAAGTATAATCAGTATATTACGCTTCCAGTCTTGATGTCGTTGCGGTATCTGTATTGGATTAAGCAAAAGTCAGCAAAATATATACGCTTATTTTGTGTAAATACGTAATATTGTGACACATAAACGAATTACATTCTTACAAAAGCCTACTAAAACATTTCACCCATATTCTTGTGGAATCGTTAGAAAACTAATGCTACATGCGAAATTATTATTTTGTCTTCCACTCCTGTGGAAGCTGTGAACTACAACAATTCCTCTGGATGAGAACCAACTCAGAGCAGCTGGCTGTGATCGAGGTTGGTGGAAGAAATTTTCGCCGTCAGTATTTGTCCTGCCATAGAGAACCACCCATGGCAAAACTATTCAATTTGCTGTGCACTATGTATGAGACAGGGGAAATACACTCAGACATTAAGAAGAGTGTAATATTTGAAACATTTCCAGTTCCAAAGAAAGCAGGTGCTGATAGGTGTGAATACCACCAGACTATCAGTTTAATGTCTACATCTGTATCTGCATCCATACTCTATAAGCAAACGTAAGGTGCCTTGCGGAGGGTACGTTGTACCACTACTAGTCATGTTCCTTCCTGTTCCACCTGCGAGGGAAAATGGTCTGTCTAAATGCACATATTTGTTGTATGTTCTTGATCCTTATGCGAAACGTAATTTGGCGGTAGTAGGATCGTTCTGCAGTCATCTTCAGTTGCCGGTTTTTCTAAATTTTCTCAACAGCCTTGTTCCAAAAGAACGTCGCCTTCCCTGCAGAGCTTCCATTTTGAGTTCCCGAAGCATCTCCGCAATATTTTCGTGTTTATCAAACTTACCAACAGCGAATCTAGCGGCCTGCCCCTAAATTGCTTCCATGTTTTCCTTTAATCCGCGCTGGTCAGAATACCAAACACTCGATCAGTAGTCAAGAAGGGGTCATATTAATGTTCTATAAGAGGTCTCTTTTATAGATGAACGACACCTTCCCAAAGCTCCCCCAATAAATCGAAGTCAACCATTCGCGTTTCACAATACAATCATCACACGCTCGTTCCAATTCATATCTGCAACACTATAGCCCGGTATTTAACCGGCATGGCTGTGTCAAGTAGCACGCTACTAATGCTGTATTCGAACATTCGCCGATTGTTTTTCCTATTCACCTCCATTAACGTATATTTTTCTACATTTATCACACCAACTGAAAATTTTGTCTAAGTCATCTTGTATACTCCTATAATCATTCAACCCCGACATCTTCCTGTAATCCACAGCGTCGGCAACAAAAGGCCACGGGCTGCTGCTGACCCCGTCCATCAGATCATTCATACACAGAGAGAAAAGGAGCGGTTCTATTACACCTCTCTTCGGCATTACTGTCGATAACCTCGTCTCTGACGAACACTCGCCGTTGTGGACAACATGCTGGATCCCATTACTTAAGAAGTCTTCGAGACATTCACACATCTGGGAACCTATATCGTATTCTCGTACCTTCGTTAACACTCTGTAGTGCGGCGCCGTGTCAAACGCTTTTCGGAAACCCAGGAATATGGAGTCTACCAGTCGTTCTTCATCCGTATTTCGCAGGATATCATTTGAGGGAAGAGCAAGAGAGTTTCGCACGAACGCTTTCTAAAGTCGTGTTGGCCTGTAGGCAGAAGCTTCTTCGTCTCAAGAATTTATTATATTTGAACTAAGAATATGTTCAAGAATTCTGCAGCAAACCGATGATAAGGATATTGGTCTGTAATATCGCGGGTCTGTTCTTTTACCCTACTTACATATAGGTTCACCTGCGCTTTTTTCAAGCCGCCTGGGACTTCGAGTTGGACGAATCATGGTTAAGGAATGGCAAGCCTACGTTTATAGCCTCTGTAAAGCTGGAGAAAGTTTATGACGATGTTGACTGGATTACACTCATTGAAATTCTGAGGGTAGCCGGGGTAAAATACTGCGAGCGAAGGGTTATATACAACTTGTTCAGAAACCAGACCGCAGTTATAAGAGTCGAGGGGTGTGAAAGGGAAGAACTGATTGAGAAGCGAGTGAGACAAGGTTGGAGCCTTTCCCCGATTTTATTCACTGAGCTAACAGTAATTGCAAACCTAAAAAAATTTAGAGAACGAATTAAATTTCAGGGAGAAGGAAAAAAATGTATGTTTGACTGTGACGGTAAGCAATAGACTTGGAAGAATAGCTGAATGGAAGGCACAGTGTCTTGAAAGGAGAATAAAAGATGGCTACTAAGAAAAGCAAAATAAGCGTGACAGAATGTAATTTAATAAAATCAGGCGATTCTGAGAGCATTAGAACAGGAAACGAGACACTGAAAGTAGTTGATGAGTTTTGCTATTTGGGCAGTAAAATAACCGATGATGTCCTGGTATAGATGGGTGTTAAAAATTAGATAGACTAGTAATGTAAGGAATGTGGAGGTTCTCCACAGATACTATGAAGAAAGGAACATATGTTAAACACTGACAAGAAGAAGGAACGGATGATAGGATATGTGTTAAAACGTCAGGGAATATCTTTGACAAACCAGTTAACTGACATTTTTTGCTGATTTTCGTTCAATAATGTCATGTGGAATGATGTTCTTGGGTAACTCATCTATAAGAAAGAAATTATTGCCGGCCGATGTGGCCGAGCGGTTCTAGGCGCTTCAGTCTGGAACCGCGCGACCGCTACGGTTGCAGGTTCGAATCCTGCCTCGGGCATGGATGTGTGTGGTGTCCTTAGTTTAGTTAGGTTTAAATAGTTCTAAGTTCTAGGGGACTGATGACCTGAGCAGTTAAGTCCCATAGTGCTCAGACCCATTTGAACCATTTTTTTGAAAGAAATTATTTGCTCAAAAATGTGCTGTGAGAACAATACGTGATACTTACCAGCGATCATCTTGTAGGATGCTATGTAAGCAGGAGATCCCGGGTTCGAGTCCTGGTCGGGTCACACATTTTCAACTGTCCCCGTTGATGTATATCAACGCCTGTCGACAGCTTGGGGTCTAGATTTAATGATCATTTCTTTCTAGAGAGCTGCACGGTCACCGATGGTATCTGTTCTTTCGGACATGTCCGAAAGAACAGATACCATATTCATATAGTTAAGGCTAACCGGCCATTGACCTCCTTCTTCTGCGCTGGATGCACACGCGTTGCCTGAACTCTTACAGGACTCGGTAAGATTGTCTGCCGCGAGTAATGAGTGTAATGGGCAGGGGCACTACGAATGTAGTGTGTGGACATTAAGTTGGGAATGTAGGTCTCACGGGGAGCGGGCAAGGAATAAATCTCAGCAGTCACACTATCCTCTGTGTCCTTGGTGGCTCAGATGGATGCCGGCACGGTAGCTCAGCGTGTTCGGGCAGAGAGATGGTTGGCCACTGTAATAAAAAAAACTGAGTGGAAGGATCGACAAACGAACTTTAACGGATGTCATGTGACTTCCGCAACGACCAAACACGACGATCAACAACGAGCAAAATTTAAAAAAAAAAATGGATAGGGCGTCTGCCATGTAAGCAGGATGTCCCGGCTTCGAGTCCTGGTCGGGGCACTGTCCCCGTTGATGGTCTTGATTTAATTATCATTATATCTTGTAGGAAGCTATTTAAGAAAATCAGCATTCTTACTAGTGTTTCACAGTATATTTATTCCCTCACGAAGTTTGTTGCAAATAATGCACTACAGTTCCCAAGGAGCAATGATATACGTAATTACAATACCAGAAAGAATACTCCATTACGATTTTCTTTAGTACACAAAGGTCTACACAACGCTGCAACAAAAATTTTTGATTGCTTGCCTAGTGACATAAAATGTCTGACAGACAGCAAAGTAAAATTTGGAAACAAACTGATAAAGTTTCTCCTTGACAACACCTTCTATCCCGAATAAAAATTTCTATTATTGTAATGTGTAAAAGATATTGACAGGAAATTAATAACTCACGACAATATATTTTAAAAAAAACATCAATAAATGTTTATCAGTGGCCATATTTACAAATTAATTCGCGATGTGTATGTAAAATGACTCATTCCACATCATCCTGATTTCCATGTAACAAGAAACTAGCTAACTAAATCTTCCATGGTAGCAGAGGGAGCTGCAGAGGTTAAAAACTGTAGAGGAAGATAGAGATTGGAATACATTCAATAAATAATTGAGGACATATGGCTACTCTGAGATGATAAGGTTGGCACATGAGGGGATGTGACGGTACGTCACATAAATATTGACATTTTTATCGGTTGTAAACCGTAGTTAAGTATTTTATGAATATAATTAGTTTGAAAGATATAGTTAATGTTCTTAAAACAACTGATATGCAGCGATAATTTAAGAATAGCATCTTTATTTAATGTCTATGAAAATAAAAAAGGGTCGAAAGAGACGCGATTGTACAGCCGAGGAGGAAGGACGTATTTCATGGTACACACACTGTTTTTTTTCGCTATACGGAAGGCAGCCATTGAGCGGCTACACATATTTTATGTAAGTTATTCGTATTTCTGCTAAAATAAAATTGTGCAAGGAAGAGGATGCTGGTAGACCTCTTTAATTCATATAATCTTATGCATCCGTATTCTTTCCAACGAGAGTACAAGGGAACAGTAGAACAACCATAGACAACATTTTTGTTCATTCCTCATTACTAGAAGGGCATTCTGTTAGTAAAAAGGTGAATGGCCTTTCAGATCATGATGCACAAATTATTTTAACTCTAAAAGATTTTTGTGCTGCAACACGTGTTAAATATAGTCATCAGCTGTTTAGAAAAGCTGATCCAGTTGCTGTAGAGACCTTTGTAAACCTTATCAAAGAACAAGAGTGGCAAGATGTACAGGGCTATTACAAATGATTGAAGCGATTTCATAAATTCACTGTAGCTCCAATCATTGACATATGGTCACGACACACTACAGATACGTAAAAAAACTCATAAAGTTTTGTTCGGCTGAAGCCGCACTTCAGGTTTCTGCCGCCAGAGTGCTCGAGAGCGCAGTGAGACAAAATGGCGACAGGAGCCGAGAAAGCGTATGTCGTGCTTGAAATGCACTCACATCAGTCAGTCATAACAGTGCAACGACACTTCAGGACGAAGTTCAACAAAGATCCACCAACTGCTAACTCCATTCGGCGATGGTATGCGCAGTTTAAAGCTTCTGGATGCCTCTGTAAGGGGAAATCAACGGATCGGCCTGCAGTGATCGAAGAAACGGTTGAACGCGTGCGGGCAAGTTTCACGCATAGTGATGTGAAAGATTCAGTGTTTAAACCTCCTCTACCAAGAAACGTGCCAGAACTGCGAGCTCGCATCAACAATGCTTTCGAACTCATTGATGGGGACATGCTGCGCCGAGTGTGGGAGGAACTTGATTATCGGCTTGATGTCTGCCGAATCACTAAAGGGGCACATATCGAACGTTTGTGAATGCCTAAAAAAACTTTTTGAGTTTTTGTATGTGTGTGCAAAGCATTGTGAAAATATCTCAAATAATAAAGTTATTGTAGAGCTGTGAAATCGCTTCAATCATTTGTAATAACCCTGCATATAGCGCTGATACAGTAGACGATAAATATAATGCTTTTCTCAAGACTTTTCTCATGCTCTTTGAAAGTTGCTTTCCGTTAGAACATTCAAAACAGGGCCCTAGCACAAACAGGCAGCCTGGGTGGCTGACTAAAAGGATAAGAATATCTTGTAGAACAAAGTGGCAATTATATCAAAACGTTAGAAACAGTCAAAATCTAAATGCAGCAGCCCATTACAAACAGTATTGTAAGGTGCTTAAAAATGTTATTAGGAAGGCAAAAACTAAGTGGTATGCAGATAGAATAGCTAAGTCTCAGGATAAAATTAAAACCATATGATCAGTCGTAAAAGAAGTGGCTGGTCTGCAGAGACAGGTCGAGGATATAGAATCAGTGCGTAGTGGGAATGTCCGTGTTATTGATAAGTCGCATATATGTACAGTATTTAATAATCACTTTCTGAATATAGCAGGTGAACTAAATAGAAACCTAATCCCAACAGGGAATCATAAACAGCTCTTAGAAAAAAAGTGTTCCGAGACTGTTGCCTGAAATGCTCCTCCATGATACTGACAAGAGGGAGATTGAGTTAATAATTAAATCACTAAAGACCAAGAACTCTCATGGATATGACGGGGTATCTAGCAGAATACTGAAGTATTTTTCTATGTATGTTAGCCCAGTACTTAGCCATATCTGTAACTTTTCCTTTAGGAGTGGTCGGTTTCCTGACCGATTAAAGTAGTCGGTAGTGAAGCCACTTTATAAAAAGGGGGACATTGATAATGTTGACAATTTTAGACCTATTTCTATGCCATCGGTGTTTGCTAAAGTTATCGAGAAGGTTGTATATACACGGTTACTGGAGCATTTAAATTCACATAATTTGCTGTCAAATGTTCAGTTTGGTTTTAGAAATGGTTTAACAACTGAAAATGCTATATTCTCTTTTCTCTGCGAGATTTTAGACGGATTAAATAAAAGGTTGCGAACGCTAGGTGTTTTCTTTGATTTAACGAAGGCTTTTGACTGTGTTGACCACAAAATATTACTGCAGAAGTTGGACCATTATGGAGTAAGGGGAGTAGCTTACAATTGGTTCGCCTCTTACTTTAAGAACAGAAAGCAGAAGGTAATTCTCCGCAATATTGAGAGTGGTAGTGATGTTCAGTCCCAATGAGGCACTGTTAAGTGGGGCGTTCCCCAAGGGTCGGTGCTGGGGCCACTGCTGTTTCTTATTTATATAAATGATATGCCTTGTAGTATTACAGGTGATTCAAAAATATTTCTGTTTGCTGATGACACCAGCTTGATAGTGAAGGATCTTGTGTGTAATATTGAAACAGTAACAAATAATGTAGTTCATGAAATAAGTTCGTGGCTTGTGGAAAATAATTTGATGCTAAATCACAATAAGACTCAGTTTTTACAGTTTCTAACTCACAATTCAACAAGAACCGATATTTTGATCAGACAAAATGGGCATATTATAAGTGAGACGGAACAGTCCAAGTTCCTAGGCGTTCGGATAGATAGTAAGCTGTTGTGGAAAGCCCATGTACAGGATCTTGTTCAGAAACTAAATGCTGCTTTATTCACCATAAGAACAGTATCTGAAATAAGTACCACTTCAACACGAAAAGTAGTCTACTTCGCATATTTTCATACGCTTATGTCGTACGGTATTATTTTTGGGGTAATTCTTCTGATTCAAAAAGGGCATTTTTGGCTCAAAAACGGGCTGTTCGAGCTATATGTGGTGTAAGTTCGAGAACCTCTTGTCGACCCCTATTCAATAGTCTGGGAATTCTGACATTGCCCTCACAGTATATATTTTCTTTAATGTCGTTTGTTGTTAGCAACATTAGCCAATTGCCAAGAGTTAGCAGCTTTCACTCAGTTAATACTAGGCAGAAATCAAATCTGCATGTGGAATGCACTTCCTTGACTCTTGTGCAGAAAGGAGTGCAGTATTCTGCTGCATACATTTTCAATAAGCTACCACAAGAACTAAAAAATCTTAGCAGTAGCCCAAACTCTTTTAAGTCTAAACTGAAGAGTTTCCTCATGGCTCACTCCTTCTAGTCTGTCGAGGAGCTCCTGGAAGAGCTAAAAAATTAAGCAAATTCTAGTGTTACATTGTTGAGTTTCTTTATTTAAACTTACGACTTGTCACCTGAATATGTTTTTTTTTTATATATTTCATTTTATCTGTTTCTAATATCGTGTTATAATTGCATGTATTGACTCGTTCCATGACCATGGAGACTTCTCCTTAGTTTGGTCCCACGGAACAATAAATCAATAAATAAATAAATAAATAAATCACAAATGAATTTCTTTGTAATAGTTGTCACCTCAAATGCTCGCAGTGGCTAACTATTTTTAATAAGAATTTTTTCAATAATTTGCGCTGCGAGAAGCTCATCCTCCGATGCAGCCTCTGGTCGGCCATTACGCGCCGAAGTATTAATTTATTTTTCAAAGTGTTAACAGTAAATGTAAATGCGAGAGATTTCGTTGTAAGAACCTTTTTAAATTGCAACAGATAATTGATTTACGTTAAAGTTCATGTTTTTTAAACTATACAGATTCCATGAGTTCAGTAAGTTTTATCTTGGCCGCTCTACGGCAACAATCGAAATGCTCTCAAGCCTTGCTTTGCAATCAATAAATAGAAATTAACAAAATTACATTCAATTCAGTTAACGGCAACTATATTTTAGTCATCACGTTCAAAATCTAAAGTTGGTACGTGAATAACTGAGGCCCTTCAAGAACCCATTTCATATTTACTTATGCACGTAAGTAAAAGTGATAATAAAAGACAATATCCCTGAGAGAAAGAATCATGCTGATAAATTAAAAATAAAAATATATAAAATATATATATATATGTAATTTCTTTTGTATATGACGTAACGAATGCCACCGACGTCACAGGGAGTCCGTGGTGGGGTCCATCGAACCAGGCAGAATGCTGAAAGATACCCCCCCCCCCCCCTTTCGCCCTCCGAAATCATCACCCTCCTTGTACAAAAATATTCTAAAAGAATTGTAATGTTGACTCATTATAGATGTAAGGACGTATAGCTATGCATGATTAGACGTAAGAGAGGCCTTATAGGCTCTAATCTTGCCAAATGAAATAAATACTCGTACGTATAGAAATAAATACCACTCCACCGACTTATTGGAACACTGTGATAGCCATTACAGCTACTTCAGCTTCGGCCTTAAGCCTGTAATGGTAAATAATTTTTCCCAAACCCTCTGTGTACTAGTATCACATGTGATACGGCTCGTTACCTGCACGGTGCACAAATGGTCGGAAAGAACGCCTTCCTTTCCTAACCTGTGGAAGCCGAGACGGCAGTGTTTCTCGCGGGACAGCCTTCACATCGAGCTAACTCTCCGAACGTCTTATATTCGCGTGCTCGACGAAGCTTAATAAATTTCCCAACGACGCCGAAAAAAAAAAAAAAAGAAAAGACCGTCGGAGGTTTCATAGCCCCGGGTAACAGTAAAAGAAAGCTTACGGTACCGGTGAGGGTTGGGGGCTGTGGCTCGTTGCCTGCGGCTGCCTCGTATAATCATATTGGAGAGCGGGAATATTGAACAGGGTCGGTATACGGCCGCTTTTTATTCTCATATTGCGCTCTCGCGGCGCGGCGGGCAGAATATCTCGAATACGGTAGGAGCCGACCGAGACACGGTGTGCCGTAATAGGGCGACATTGCCGTTTTTATCCTTCCCCGGCAGCCACAAAGTGTATTTTGATGACGCGCCACAGGCTGCCCTGGTGTATACACACCGGTTATTGCCGCCACTCGCAACTTTAATAAGGGACTTTGTAATTTTATATCCCTGTTATTAAAGGGTTTTACGCACCTAATTGGCGAGACCCAGATTTATATAAATCGAGGTTATTATTGCGCAAAGCCGGCGCTCTTCAGGGCAACCACAACAAGACTTTAATTGGATGTGGTTAATGACATTAAGTCCTCTCTAATGTAACCAAAGGGTTTTAAAATGCGTGTCTGCGCCTTTGACAACGTCAACTCAAAACTTTGGCGTCGGCCCACGTACCTTCAGTGTAGGCGAAACTGCCCACTGTAACTTGCAAATAATGGTGCTCGATAAGGATTATCTCACATCGAATGGTAAATTATTTTGTGTTAATAACTTCTGGAGCTATTTTCAAGGGTAGGCGCTCAATGGCATGTCAAAAAATTTAGTCAGCAGCTTGACTGGTTACGAAACGTGGTTGTATAATCTGTCGAGTAAACGAAGTGGCAGGTATTCGTCTTAATCCTTAACAGTACGCAGTGGTTAGACACTGGACTCGCATTCGGGAGGACGACGGTTCAATCCCGCGTCCGGCCATCCTGATTTAGGTTTTCCGTGATTTCCCTAAATCGCTACAGGCAAATGCCGGGATGGTTCCTCTGAATGGGCACGGCCGACTTCCTTCCCCATCCTTCCCTAATCCGATGAGACCGATGACCACGCTGTCTGGTCTCCTTCCCCAAACAACCAACCGACCAACCTTAACAGTGAAGCTAATCTGTCAAGAAGTGAAGATAGCAAAAGGTGCAGGGAACTTTTTCTTAAAGTAATAGCAGTACCGTCCTTTGACTGCGAGATTCATACGGGTAGGTTCAGCTGCGTAGTTGTAGAAATTTTCTTCCTTCACGCACAATTGCCCTTTTCCTTCCCGGATTGTGTGAGTCGACTTCAAATTCATATGTGCATACCCAGAAAGGGTTGGATAGAGGAGAGCGAAAGCGGACTGCTGCTCCATCCATGAAAAAAAAATCATCTTCTCAGACCGAATTCTCATGATACTACATAACTACAGACATTTCCATTCAATGTCAGCTTGAGGAAAGACGGAACATATAATGGGTTCTAACTAGTTGCAAGTCTACACAAAATCATTTGTCGTGAGATCTCAAACCTATTTCACCGTTCACGGTGAAACTAATATGTCCCACCTCCCCCCCCCCCTTTCCTCCTCCTCCTGCCCATTTGTTCAGATCCTGGGTATGCTCCTGGAGATATATCTTTGATTGTGAGTCACGGTAATGAACGACTAAGGATAGAGCTTTTTTTTAATGTTCGGTTGTTGTTTTATGACACTGAGAAGGGAAGGAGAAGGTTAAATCCGGTGTGAGCACATTGGCTGCTCCTGACACATGCAGCAACAGGGATGAGGAGTGCCAAGCGTAGAGTCCCCAATAGCCGGACAAAGTAAATTCGAATGGTATGATTACCTGGGAGCCTTCCAAATGTAATGTTCAGCCACCTATTTGCTAGTTGTTTCAAGTGGACGTCACTTAGGTGATTCGTGCATCTATAACCTACCCCGTAGTACTAACAGGCAAAGGGAACCTACAGCTGTGCGTGGAGTCCGAACCATGAAATGCTCCTAGCATACTTTCACATCACTGAGAGATGAAGATAAGCGTAAAGAAAATTTGGAAATTTGTGGTAAGGTCTTATGGGACCAAACTGCTGAGGTCATCGGTCCCTAAGCTTCCGCACTACTTAATCTAACTTAAACTAACTTGCGCTAAGGACGACACACACGCCCATGCCCGAGGGAGGACTCGAACCTCCGACGTGGGGAGTCGCGCGGGCCATGACAAGGCGCCCAAGACCGCGCGGCTACCCCGCACGGCTAAGCGTAAAGGCCGACTGAAAAACTGCAAACTCCAACCGCGATTCGAATCCGCAGCCTTACGATTTCCTGGCTTGCTCTTTACCGCTAGCCTGCCAAGTCCGATTAATAGACGGACAGTACGCCATCAAGTCACAGGTTTGGAATTTGTTCCAGGATATTGGCGCAAGGTCTGGAATAGTACGCCAACACTATTCTTTCCCCTGGCGGCCCAATATGAGGGTTGGCACCTAAATAGTGGCAACTATTTATTCACAACCGATACAAAAGAGTTACATGTTTGCACCTTTTACTGTCCTTCAAAGTAGTCACCAGCATTGTGTAGAACCCCTTGCCAGCGATGTGGAAGGCGTAGTATACCGTTAGCAGCGCCTGTTCTGTTGATGGTGCGAATGGAGCGGTCTACTGCCTGTCGAATCTCTGGAACAGTTCTGATGTGAATGCTACGAAGTGGTTCCTTCATCTTCGGATTCAAATCAAAGTCACAAGGACTTAAGTCCGGGGAGTATGGTGGATGGTACAGTGCTTCCCAGTCCCAACGACCAAACAGAGCAGCCACGGCTTGCGTTGTATGCGCCCGCGCACTGTCGTGCAAAATGATGGGTGGGTTGCGCGGAAAGTGTTGCCACTTCTTTCGCAAAGCTGGTCGCAGGTGATGCTCCAAAAACGAACAGTAATACTGTGCATTAACGGTCTGCCGTGGAGGAACGTTATGTGTTAGGATAACACCATCATAGTCGTACACGAGAATCACCATACCGTCAGACCGCTCCATTACGCCTTCCACATCGCTGGCAACGGGTTCTACACAACGCCGGTGACTACTTTGAAGGACAGTAACAGGTGGAAACAGGTAACTCTTTTGTATCGATTGTGAATAGATAGTTGCCACTATTTAAGTTCCAACCCTCCTGTTTCTATAAAACACATCAAAACAGTAGAAAGTGATTGAAGTTTTACTTGATGCTTGACACGGGAAAAATTACGATCTGTTAAGTAAGATCCTTGTCGGATTAATCAGTAGAAAAATGTATTCGACAACAAAGTAAAACGTACATATACATCATATAAGAACAAAAGAAAATGCAATTACAATTAATAATACGTCCAGTTACCCTCGGCGTCGATAATTGCTTGGCATCTTCGAGGCATGCTTTAAACCGGGTTTTCCGCTTATTCGCTTGCAAGATACCTTAAAATGCGTCGAATTTCTTTGAAAGCGAAGATTTTTTTCATTGCAACTTCTTTTTGATGTAAGACCATAGATTTTCAATATGATTAGCGTCAGGCGACTGTGAGAGCCAGTCCAGTATTTGCACACCTTTCTCCTTTTTCCTGTCGCTCTAAACCCTGCTGTGGGACTTCGGTTCATTGTCCTACTGCAGTACCCTGTCTTCATTTTTGTCGATGAACCAACGTTTGTCAATCGTCATCCAACATCTTCCATAAACTCGTCTCTTCTTGCTTATCTCAGTTAAGAATTCAAGGTAAACTAATGTTTTATTGACATTGCATGATGGACAAGGATTACCTCTGTTGGGATGTGAAAGAGCGAAGACGATATCTTGTACTACCGGTGTGTAATACCGACCACGCTCTTACTTATCATCTTTCGTTGAACTTTCGTTTAATCTTGTAGGATTGGATTCAATTCTTATTTTAGCACTACAGTAGTTAATCAGTGTCTGATAGGTACACATACATCTCTTAACCGCATAAAGAGACGCAAGTGGATTAGTTTTTTTAAAAAAGTGAGCTCCTGTACTCGTTAAAGATCTCGTTTCTCAGATGTGTTCCCTACGACTTTTGGTTCTTGAGAACAAAGTTCTCGATTCCTTGAAGAAATAGGTTTTGTCCTTTTATACTGTTCACTGATTCGCAATCGAGTGGCAGCCATACGAAGAGTAGAAAAAAATGGTTCAAATGGCTCTGAGCACTATGCGACTTAATTTCTGAGGTCATCAGTCGCCTAGAACTTAGAACTAATTAAACCTAACTAACCAAAGGACATCACACACATCCATGCCCGAGGCAGGATTCGAACCTGCGGCCGTAGCGGTCGCTCGGTTCCAGACTGTAGAGCCTAGAACCGCACGGCCACACCGGCTGGCGAAGAGTAGAGACAGTGACTTTCTCAAACCGATAATACTACCTGACCACTTCCATGTATGTTATACATTCATATCACTTCTAGTCTTATTACAGTTTAGCTTACTAAGATTTATAGCCACAATACCCGCCCCATGAACCACAGACATTGCCGAGGTGCAGTGGTTTGTGTGTCCCAAGGGTACAGATACAGTAGGTGCAACCACAACGGAGATGTATCTTTGGAAAGACCAGGCAAGCATAAGGTTTCTAAAGAAGATTGGCACCTTTTCAGTAGCTGCAGGGGTAACAATCTGGGTAAGTGACTGATGTGGCCTTTTAATATCAACCAAAACGGCCTTGCTGTGCTGGTACTGCGAACGGTTGAAATCAAGGGAAACTGCAGCCGTTAATATTCCTGAGGACATCCAGCTCTACTGGATGGTTAAGTGATGATGCCATTCTCTTGGGTAAAATATTGCGGAGGTAAAATAGTCCCCGAATCGAATCTCCGGTCGGGGACTACTCAGGAGGACGTCGTCATCAGGAAAAGCAAATCTGGCATTCTACGGATCGGAGCGTGGAATGTTGCATCCCTTAATAGCGTAGGTATGTTAGAAAATTTGAAAAGGGAAATGGACAGGTTAGATATGGTACGGATAGTGTAGTTAGGTGGCAGGATGAACAGGACTTCTGATCAGGTGAGTACAGAGTTATAAATACAAAACGCAGAATGCAGAAGTAAGTCCAATAATGAGTAAGAAAATAGGAATATGGGTAAGCTACTATGAGCAGCACAGCGAACGCATTATCGTACAGAGGAAAGACACAAAACGAATATCCACCACAGTAGTACTAGGTCTTATGGCAGCTAGCTCCCGAGATGATGAAGAGATTGAAGGAATGTATGATCAGATAAGAGAAATTGTTCAGACGATTGTGGTTGTTGTTGTTGTTATGGTCTTTAGTCCAGAGACTGGTTTGATGCAGTTCTCCATGCTACTCTATCCTGTGCAAGCCACTTCACCTCCGAATAACTACTGCAATATACATCCTTTTGAATCTGCTTACTGTATTCATCTTTTGGTCTCCCTCTGCAATTTTTACCCCCACATTTCCCTCCAATACTAAATTGGTGAGCCCTTGATGCTTAAGAATGTGTCAGGGTGTGCCACAAATTTCTTGCTTCTTCTGCTCATATAATCTTCAGCATTCATCTGTAGCATCACATTTCAAAAGCTTCTACTCTCTTCTTGTCTTAACTATTAACCGTCCAAGTTTCACTTCCGTGTATCGCTACATTCCAGACAAATGCCCCCAAAAAAGACTTCCTAACACTTAATTCTATATTCGATGTTAACAAATTTCTCTTCTTCAGAAACGCTATTCTCACCATTGTCAGTCTAGATTTTATATCCTCTCTACGGCTGCAATCATCAGTTATTTTGCTGCCCTAATTGCAAAACCTATCCACTAGGGAGAATATAGTTTAACTGTGATGGGTAACTGGATTTCGGTAGTAGGAAAGAGCTAAAGAAGAAAAAATAGTAGGAGAATGTGGACCAGCCGAAAGGAATGAAAGAGAAAACCGCCCGTAGAATTTTGTTTAGAGAATAAATTAATCATCATGATTTACATAATGAAAACTGCATCATTTACTTATTTTTTGATACTGAGCACAATGAGTTTTGAGAGTTTATTCTCATTTTCTCAAGTGCATTTGTGCATTTGTTTACATGAATATGTTTGTTGATATCTGCAGGAGAGATTTTCTGCCTCTCTTGCGTCTTTTTTGAAACTAGATTGCAATTGAAATATCGGATAAAATGAATCTTTGAGTGTTTTAAACGCTAATGTTATGTGGCTGAGCGTTTCTAGGCGCTTGAGTCTGGAACCGCGCGACCGCTACGGTCGCAGGTTCGAATTCTGCCTTGGGCGTGGATGTGTGTGATGTCCTTAGGTTAGTTAGGTTTAAGTACTTCTAAGTTCTAGGGGACTGATGACTTCAGATGTTAAGTCCTATAGCCCTCACAGACTTTATAAATGGTATTTTTGCTTCATTGCTTACAGGTATTGTGCCTCCTTCATAACACAGAATGCCATACATGCAAATCATCACTTACACTGTTTGTTTAGAAAAACATGCTGCAAAGATATCACGACACTACGGTCTTACAAAGAGTTTGTGCGGTGTCAGAGTTCTTACTACAGTGTTCTTGGATAAGGTTGTAAATTATAAATCGTATTTTTACCACTAGTGACTGCTAAATTATCGATAACTTTTTTTATAATGACGAAATGCACATATTTATGAAAATTGTTACAGCTGTCATATCCAGGTGAAGCATTTGAAGAAATTAACTGATTCACAATCCAGTATGTCAGAATTTTTTCTCCTTGCTTTTTGTGGAGTACAAAAATTTCAAGATCCTTCATTAAATCCATTATATGAGATTTTTGGAACTGATGGAGTATCTTAAGGTTTTCTTCTATGTTTTCCAATGGGTGCCCAGTGTTTTTTATGTGTGTTGCTATTGCTGATTTTGAAAACTGTTTATGTGTGTAACAGCTGATATGCTCAATGTATCTCATTTGAAAATACCTGCCAGTCTGCCCCACGTAGTATCTCGAGTGAGTTTTACATGGTACTTTGTATATTATTGGGTCTGAGAATTTACCTTTTTTATTGTATACGGTGTGAGTTTACGTTGTAGTTTGTTGTTTTTGGAGAAAGCTACTTTCACTTCATGTGACCTAAGTAGATTTACTATTTTTGAGAAATGTTACCAACGTAAGCTGCGCTAATCACACATTTGATTGTTTCATTGGTTCCTTCTAAAGAGCCAGAAATTTCTTTATTTTTAGTTATTCGTCTCTGTATACTGTCTATCATTGAGCTAGGGTAGTCACAGACCACTGCAGTTTGATTAATGATGTCTAATTATTTCTCCCTGACCTTTTTGTTCATTGGGATTTTCTATGCGGAGTTGTTCATGCTGTCAACTAAAGGCATTATAGAACATCCTTTATTATGGACCTTATACAGATGATGTATTTCTTTTTATATTCCGCCAGTTAGAAATGTGTTTTCCTTAACTGTCCTTTGAATTTATTATGGAATTGTTTTGTTGGGTCTTTGGTAAGTTGTACTATGTTGTTTTGTGTGAAGAATTTAAGAGTTCCCTCAATGTATTCAGTTTCTTTCATAATGGAAATAGAAAGTTTTTTTCTGATTTTAAGGTTGGTGCCTGATTTTCTGTAAGTTTTTTGTTTATACTGCTTACTGTTTTTGAATCATTTGCATATATCAACGGTTATCTTCATACTTCACTAATTCCTTTTCAAGCGTTTGTTTAGTTTAGGACCTATGGCAGATGTTACATTGGTGTTTAGTTTTACAATGCTTGTTGCATTCTTTGTTGCTACTATGAGCTGTTTCAGTGTGTTGTCTGACAGGCTTTCTTTTACATTATTTTTAAACGTTTGCTCGACAGGTTCAGCTCTTTCATTAAATACTATGTCTGTGTTAAAAAACACAAGACAGGCAGAAAATCATAAATGCAGACATCAGCAAACATATTCATATAGACAAATCGACTTGAAAATAAAAATTAACTCTCGAAATGCGTTGTGCAAAACATCAAAAAATAAGTGACTGGTGCAGTTTTCATTACTTAAATCATGAATGACACAGTTGCAGGGTTTCCTGAATCATCTAAAATGATCAACGAAATTAAGTTGAATCATCTCTAAAACCACCAGAATGATTCAGATTGATTGTGTAATGGTAAGACAAAGGTTTCGGAACCAGTTTTTAAACTGTAAAACATTTCCAGAGTCGTTGTGGTCTCGTAACTGTGGATTAAAACAATATCTTGAAAAAGGGTAGGAAATTAAAGAGATGGGTACCAGGTAAGTTGAAAGAGTCAGGGGTCGTTGAGAATTTCCAAGGGAGCATTAGGAAACGGTTGACTGAAACAGGGGAAATAAATTCAGTAGAAGATAAATGGGTAGCTTTGAGAGATGAAACAGCGAAGTCACCAGAGGATCATACACGTAAAAAGACAAGGTCTTGTAGAAATTCTTGGATATCACAGGAAAAATTAAATTTAACTGATGGAAGGAGGAAGTATAAAAATTCAGCAAATGAAGCAGGTGAAAGGCAATAGAAAGGTCTCAATATGAAGCTGACAGAAAGTGCAAAACGGCAAATCAGGACTGGCAGGAGGACAAAGGTAAGGTTATAGAAATACGTATAACTAGGGAACCGATATCTACTGCCTACAGAGAAATTAAATAGACCTTTGGAAACAACAGAAGCAACTCTATGAATACCAGTACCTCAGATGGAATACAATTACTAACCAAAAAAGGGAACATTGAAAGGTGGAAGGAATGTAGAAGACTTATACAGGGGAAATGAGGGCAACATTAGAAAAAGGGGAAGGCGCAGTAGATGAAGATGAGATGCAAGATACGATATGGTGCGTAGAATCTGACAGAGTACTGAAAAACCTAAGCTTAAAACAGGCCCATGGAGTTGACGCTATTCCCTCAGAACTGTTGATTTCCATGGGAGAGTCAACCATGATAAATTTATTCCACCTAATGTGCAAGGTATATGAGACAGAGAAAATGTCCACAGACCTAAAGAAGAATGTGATAATTTCAGTTACACAGAAAACAGGTGCTGACAGATGTGAATATTAACGAACTTTCGGTTTAATATGTCAAGGTTTCAATACACTGGCACGAGCTATTGACTGAAGAATGGAAAAAGCTGGCAGAAGCCGACCTCGGGGAGGATCAGTCTGGGTTCCAGGGAAATGTAGCAACGCGCAAGGCAATACTACCCCTATGACTTATCTTAGAGGACAAGTTAAAGAAAATCAAACATACTTTTATAGATTTTGTAGACTTAGCTTTTGACAGTATTGTCCGAAATACACCTTTGAAATTTTGAAGGTAGCAGAGGTAAACTAAAGGGAACAAAAGTTTATATACAACTTGTACTGAAAGCAGACGACAGTTATAGGAATATAATGACTTGAAAGGGAAGGAATCGTTGAGAAGAGAATGAGAAGGGGCTGTAGCACATCCCCAATGTATTTAATTTGTGCATTTAACAAGCAGTAAAGGAAGCCAAAGAGAAATTTGAAGAGAGAAACAATAAAACTTTGAGGTTTACCTTGGCTTAGGGAGAAAAAAAAGGTGTAATGTGTTTGATGAGTAATCAAAACGTGATCGGTCCCGGCTTCGAACCTCGCCACTGCTTAAATTTTGAATAAAAAATCATCAGCAATGGCAGCAGAAGACTCCTGGCGTAATTAGTCACCCTCATTCTGCCAACGTCCTTGTCAAAGAAGGCGGAAGAGTTTCAGAGCAGTCTCTTGCCCTTGGGGTGGCAAACGGCACATAAAGTCGGATGAAACAGCAATGATCAACGGCATGAGGATGCAGAAGACAATCGAAACCACCGCATTAAAGACACGTAGTCTGTATCCAGAAGGCGTGTGTCCTGTAACTGAAAAAGTGCAATAATGATGTCTCCATTGGCATAAGATTCCGGCTGGTTCTCCATTCGGATCGCCAGGAGGTGGCTACCAAGAGGGAGGTGACCATGAGAAAAAGGCTGAATACCCAACAAAAGGTTGGCGTGGAATGCCACAAGTTTGAACATGGTAGGAAATCTAGAAAATCTTAAAAGGGAAATGCTAGGACTCGATCTAGAAATTGGGGGGGGGGGGGTTCGTTATTAATGGTAAGGTAGGGCAAGGAGTGAGTTACTGTCAACAGTTCACTGATAGGGTTGTTCTCATCATAATCGACTGCAAACAAACGCCGACAACATATTACAAGAATACATGCCGACACCGCAAGCTGATGATGAAGAGATAGAGAAAATATATGAGGATACTGAACAGTACGTAAAGGTAGAGGAAAATGTAGTAATCATGGGGGACTGTATTGGGGTTGTAGGGGAAGAAGAAAGGGTTACGCGAGAATATGGGCTTGGTGCAAGGAGTGAGAGAGGAGAAAGACTAGTTCTGCAGTAAATTTCAACAGGTAAAAGCGAATACTCTGTTCAAGAATCACAAGAGGATGAAGTATACTTGGAAAAAGCCTGGAGACACGGGAAGATTTCAATTAGATTACATCATGGTCAGGCAGAGATTCTGAAATCAGATACTGGATTGTAAGGCATACCCAGGAGCAGATACAGACTGAGATCACAATTTAGTAATGATGAACAATAGGCTGAAGTTTAAGAGACTAGTTAGGAAGAAGCAATGCGCAAAGAAGTGGGGTACGGAAGTATTAAGGAATGAAGAGATACGCTTGAAGTTCTCTAAAGCTATAGATACAGCAACAACGAATAGCAAAGTAGGCCGTTCAGTTGAAGAGGAATGGACATCTCTAGAAAGGGCAGTCACAGAAGTTGGTAAGAAAGACAAAGGTACAAAGAAGGTAACTGCGAAGAAACCATGGGTAACAGAACAAATACTCCAGCTGATCGATGAAAGAAGGAAATACAAGGATGTCCATGGAATTTCAGGAAGACAGAAATACAAGACACTTAGAAATGAAAAACTTGGAAGTGCAGGAAAGCTAAGGCGAAGTGGCTGGATGAAAAAAATGCGAAGAAATCGAAAAAGAAATTATTGTCGCAAGGACGGACTCAGCACATAAAAAAGTCAAAATAACTTTCACTCAAATTAAAAGCAAGGGTGGTAACACTAAGAGTGCAATGAGAAATGTCCAGAGGAGACAGCAGAAAGATGGAAAGAATACAATGAAGGCCTCTATGAGGGGTCTGATCAAGTGGCGAAGAAGAAACGGGAGTCGATGTAGAAGAGATAGTGTTCCCAGTACTAGATTCAGAATTTAAAAGAGCTTTGGAAGGCTTAAGATCAAATATGAGAGAAGGGATACATAACATTCCACCAGAATTTCTAAAATCGTTGAGAGTCGTGGCAACGAAGCGACTATTCACGTTGCTGTGTAGAATGTATGAGTCTGGCGATATACAATCTGATTTTCGGAAAAAACGTCATCCACACAATTCCGAAGATTGCAAGGACTGGCATGAGCGAGAACTATCGCACAATCAGCTTAACAGTTCACGAATCCAAGTTGCTGACAGGAATAATGTACAGAAGAATGGAAGCGAAAATTGAGACTGTGTTAGATAACGATTAGTTTGGCTTTAGGAAAGGTAAAGGCACCAGATAATGGAAGCAAGACTAAAGAGGAATCAAGTTACGTTCATAGGATTTGTCGACCTGTAAAAAGCGTTCAACATTGTAAAATGGCCAAAGATTTTCGAAATTCTGAGAAAAAAGGGGTAAGCTATAGGAAAAGACAGGTCATATACAGTATGTACAAGAACAGAGAGGGAAGAATAAGAGTGGAAGACCAAACGAAATGCTGGGATTAAGAAGGGCTAAGACAGGCACGTAGTCTGTAGCCATTACTGTTCAGTCTGTACATTGAAGAAGCGATGATAGAAATATAAGAAAGGTTCAAGAGTGGAATTAAAGGCCGGCCGTCGTGGCCGAGCGGCTCTAGTCGCTTCAGTCTGGAACCGCGCGACCGCTACGGTCGCAGGTTCGAATCCTGCCTCGGGCATGGATGTGTGTGCTGTCCTTAGGTTAGTTAGGTTTAAGTAGTTCTAAGTTCTAGCGGACTGATGACCTCAGATGTTAAGTCCCATAGTGCTCAGAGCCATTTGAACCATTTTGGAATTAAAATTGAAAGAGAAAGAATATCAACAATAAGACTCTGGCATTGCTATCCTCAGTGAAAGTGAAGAAGAATTACATGATCTACTGAATGGAATGAACGTTCTAAACAGTACATAATATGGATTGAGAGTAGATTGAAGAAAGACGACAGTAATGAGAAGTAGCAGAATTGAGAAGAACGAGAAACTTAACATCAGGATTGGTGATCGCGAAGTAGATGAAGTTAAGATATTCTGCTACCCAGGCAGGAAGTAAAATATCCCATGACGGGCGGAGAAAGGAGGACATAAAAAGCAGACTAGCAATAGCAAAAAGGACATTCCTGGTCAAGAGAAGTCTAATCATATCAAACACAGGCCTTAAATTGAGGAAGAAGTTTCTGAGAATGCAAGTTTGGAGCGCAGCTTTGTATGATTATGAGACGAGGAGTATGGGAAAATCGGATCTGAAGAGAATCGAAGCATTTGAGACGTAGTGCTGCAGAAGAATGTTGAAAATTAGGTGGACTGATAAAGTAAGGAATGAAGAGGTTCTGCACAGAATCGGAGAGGAAAGGAACGTATGGAAAACACTGATAAGAAGAAAGGACAGGATGGTAGAAGATCTATTAAGACATCAGGAAATAACTTCCATGATACTAGAGGGCTCTGTCGAGGGTAAAAACTGTAGACGGAGACAATGATTCAAATACATCCAGTGAATAGTTGAGGACCTAGACTGCAACTGCTACTTTGTGGTAAAGAGGCTAGAACAGGAGACGAATTCGTGGCGGGGAGCATGATGACAGTGTAACTCTGTCAGAGTCAGCATAGGTCTTGGAAACGCAGTTGAACAGAATGGACAGTCTCTTAAAAGTAAGATATAAGATGAACACCAACAAAAGCTAAACAAGGGCAATGGGGTGTAGTCGAATTAAATCACGTGATGCTGAGGGAACTATGTTAGGAAATGCGAAACTAAATGTAATAGACGAGTTTCCTGCTTATATTATAAAATAGCTGATGATGACCGAAGTAGAGAGGAGGATATAAAATATACTTTTGCAATGGAAAGAAAAGCGTTTCTGAAGACGAAAAATCTGTTAACACCGAACCCAAATTTAAGGTCAGAAAGTTTGTTCTAAAGGCATTTGGGTGGGTTGTTGCCATGTATGGAACTGAAATGTGGGCGATAAGCAGTTCAGACAAGAAGAGGACAGAAGCTTTTGAAATGCGGTGCTAAAGAAGAATGCCGAAGATTAGATGGGTAGAACAGGTGAAGAGGTGCTGAACAGAATCGGGGAAAGAAGAAATCTACGGCATAACTCGACTAAAAGAAGGGTTCGGTCGACAGGACACGTTCTGAGATATCAAGGACTCGTCGTTTAGTATTGGAGGCATGTGTGGGGGATAAAACTGCAGAGGAAGATCTAAAGACGGATAAAGTAAACAGTTTCAAATGGATGTGGATTGTAGTAGTTGCTCCGAGATGGAGAGGCTTGCACAGAATAGAGTAGCGCGGAGTGCAGTTCTCAGACTGAAGACCACAACAATAATACCGATAATTCGCTAGCACCAATGACCTAATCAATTACAAAGCCAAATCTGTTTCGTTAAAGAAAATAGTAAAATGAGAAATATTCCAAACAATTAGGATTTCCATTCGACTCGACTTTTCCGGAACAGTGCCGATTGATAAAATGTCCCTGCGTCCCCAAACTCTTTGTGGGGTTAACGAAATGTCCCAGATTTTCGTCTTAGATAGTGTGATTTTTTTCTTCCCAAACTGTTCAACTTTCCTGATACGATGCTATGTTCGACTGAAGCTCTGGAATGTTAGCAACGCGCTTTATTCGTACTAAGACACTGACCCGGATTGTTTGTCAGATTCCATATAATATGATGATCCTTTCGGAAACTCGATGGCTCCACGACGTTGTAAACAACTGCATTTAATCTAACTTGGTTGTGTTGTACTGATAAAATGTAGTTTAACGTTTCCAGTGCTTGCATCAATGATTTTGATAAACTATGTTACCTGTGCTAATCATGGGATTTTGTAAGTTCACTCTAAATAATAATATGCTGCAAGAATTCCAGTTTATTAAAGAACACAGTGAGAATACTGATTGTACAGTTTATGGTGCGAAATTTTGCACTAGACGCGGGAGGACCCACCGATACAATAGTTCTTGTGAAAAGCAATGAACATAAAGTTGTGCTTTAACTTAACTCTTCAAGGTAAAATAATTGTAACTACCTATTGGTGAAGTAGTTTCAGACGTGGATAAGCAACTTTGGCCGCAAGAAGCCACAAAATGGTTCAAATGGCTCTGAGCACTATGCGACTTAACTTCTGAGGTCATCAGTCGCCTAGAACTTAGAACTAATTAAACCTAACTAACCTAAGGACATCACACACATCCATGCCCGAGGCAGGATTCGAACCTGCGACCGTAGCGGTCACGCGGTTCCAGACTGAAGCGCCTTTAACCGCACGGCCACACCGGCCGGCCAAGAAGCCACATTTTCACACCAAATAGCGAAGCAAACGCAGAGTTTCAAGTACATGGACTGCACCACTGATATAATTACACAATTGATCTACAAAATGTTTTCGTAC
Organism: Schistocerca cancellata; assembly: GCF_023864275.1. NCBI lineage: Eukaryota > Metazoa > Arthropoda > Insecta > Orthoptera > Acrididae > Schistocerca > Schistocerca cancellata. The sequence continues at coordinate 571,135,504 of NC_064630.1, forward strand.
TCGCAGCTGAGAACCAAATCAACCTGCGTAAGCGTGATTGCATCGTTTGCTACAGAACAAATAATAAAGGAAGTGAAACAAGCAGAGATTATTTTCGTGACGATCGATTCTTCCAGCCACTCGAACTTCAAGCTGGTTCCTTTCGTGGTTAGGTTTTTTTACCAACCATATAAAGCCAGCGTAATGAGAATGTTGGAGTCGGTCAAGTTTGGTACTGAACATGCAGAGAATTCGACGCTATATGTCTTAGAGGCGTCAGAAAAGATCGATCTTAAGAAAAAAGTTATAGCAAACGTCAACTGATAACACAAATGCCAAAAGAAGGAAACAAAAGGAAAGGTAAAAACAGTCTTTATTTCTAAGTTGTAGGAAAAGAGTGAGGTATAGGATGCCCTGCTCGTACAGTGCATAATGCTGTCCAATCTGGCGCAGGCAGCTTACCCGTTAACATACAGCTCAATTGGTAACATTTACTAACATTTCCATATTTGTGCTGCACATTCTGAAAAATTATGAGTGACCTTCCATCCTGTAGAATAATCTCCTTCATCATCCTTTACTTGGTTTCAAGCCAGTTAAGCATTTTCTCCAATAACATTCAATGCATGGCAAAAGAAAAGTAAGTATGTTTGTCTACAAATTACCTGCCAGAAAAACCAACAGATTTTTGACATCTGCTGTAAAACAGCCGTTGCATGATATGGAAAGTGTGGGGCTAGTGACTCTTGATTAGTTTAACAATAGCATCACAGCTTTCTACGCTTCCTGCTTAGGATATATTCGTGAATGACGTGAACTATTTCTGGAACCTCTTCAGCCAATGGAGTGGATTGCCCCCAAATAAAACCACCAGCTGGGTTAGTGTTGATGTCAGTAGGTTTTATAAAAGTATGCAATTCTTGAACTTCACTGTGGGTAAGGAAACTGAAGTGTACTGTTGTGTAAATCAGTACTGTGAAGGTGCAGTGCTTCACTAGAATATGAAATTAAATTCTAGTGTCAGTGAAAAATGGCAGGAAATTTATACAAAATCAGAAGCTTGAATGCATAAAATCTCTGACAATGATGAAAACCACATTTGTTAGCTTCCCTTTTATGGGGGTCTACAATTTGGTACTTAATGAAAATAAATTTCTACACCACTAAAGTTACTACAAAAGTTCCAATGAACCTATGCTTTCGTCTCCAGTGTCTTCATTTTTATTCATTTATTCGAATTTTTGTGTGTTTTATTGAAAATCTCCTGAATGTGATTAAAAGTAGTGTGAGAACCATACACAAGAGTGACTTGCGACAAATTTGGAAAACGCTACAGAAAACAGTGTTACACTACTGGCCATTAAAATTGCTACACCACGAAGATGACGTGGTACAGACGCGAAATTTAACCGACAGGAAGAAGATGTTGTGATATACTAATTATTAGCTGTTGAGAGCATTCACACAAGGTTGATGACGGTGGTGACACCTACAGCGTGCTGACATGAGGAAAGTTTCCAACCGATTTCTCATACACAAACAGCAGTTGACCGGCGTTGCCTGGTGAAACGTTGTTGTGATGCCTCGTGTAAGGAGGAGAAATGCGTACCATCACGTTTCCGACTTTGATAAAGATCGGATTGTAGCCTATCGCGATTGCGGTTTATCGTATCGCGACATTGCTGCTCGCTTTGGTCGAAACACCAATGACTGTTAGCAGAATATGGAATCGGTGGGTTCAGGAGGGTAATACTGAACGCCGTGCTGTTTTCAACGGCCTCGTATCACTAGCAGTCGAGATGACAGGCATCTTATCCGCAAGGCTGTAACGGATCGTGTAGCCACGTCTCGACCCCTGAGTCAACAGATGGGGACGTTTGCAAGACAACAACCATCTGCACGAACAGTTCGACGACGTTTGCAGCAGCATGGACTATCAGCTCGGATACCATGGCTGCGGTTACCCTTGACGCTGAATCACAGACAGGAGCGCCTGTGATGGTGTACTCAACGACGAATCTGGGTGCACGAATGGCAAAACGTAATTTTTTCGGGTGAATCCAGGTTATGTTTACAGCATCATGATGGTCGCATCCGCGTTTGGCGACATCGCGGTGAACGCCTATTGGAAGCGTGTATTCGTCACCGCCATACTGGCGTATCACCCGGCGTGATGGTATGGGGTGCCATTGGTTACACGTCTTGGTCACCTCTTGTTCGCATTGACGGCACTTTGAACTGTGGACGTTACATTTCAGATGTGTTACGACCCGTGGCTCTACCCTTCATTCGAGCCTTGCGAAACCCGACATTTCAGCAGGATAAAGCACGACCGCATGTTACAGGTCCTGTACGGACCTTTCTGGATACAGAAAATGTTCGACTGCTGCCCTGGCCAGCACATTCTCCAGATCTCTCACCAATTGAAAACGTCTGGTCAATGGTGGCTGAGCAACTGGCTCGTCACAATACGCCAGTCACTATTCTTCATGAACTGTGGTATCGTATTGAATCTGCATGGGCAGCTGTACCTGTACACGCCATCCAAGCTCTGTTTGACTCAATGCCCAGGCGTATCAGGGTCGTTATTACGGCCGGGGGTGGTTGTTCTGGGTACTGATTTCTCAGGATCTATGCACGCGAATTGCGTGAAAATGTTATCACATGTCAGTTCTAGTATAAGATATTTGTCCAATGAATACCCGTTTATCATCTGCATTTCTTCTTTGTGTAGCAGTTTTAATGGCCAGTAGAGTAGTAATAAAGAGAAAAATTAATTTCTTACACTTTCATTTCCGTCTTCTTATATTCCTTCATTTTTTCACGTAGTATAAAAACGATTACCGATTTAAGAGAACAGTAGTGTTTAACTTCCCATCGACAACAATGTCATTAGAGACGGAGCACAAGCTCAGATAAAAAATGATGTCGAAAAAAATAGACGAAGTCCTATTGGAAGGAACCATACCAGCAATTCCCTTGAAAAAGACTTTGGACAATCACGGAAAACCTAAATCAAAATGACCGGGCGGAGATTTGAACCCCAACCTTTCCGAATCGGCGTCCAATGTCTTTGTCAAGGTGCTTCGTAATTTTCAGTTTGGGTCACTATTAACGTTCTGAAATATTTCGGGCAAGGTAGCCTACTCAAGTACCATTGATCATATGCCCAGCCATAAAAATGGTGTTCCTCCAGAATTATTAAAAAAAAGACTGAAAAATTTTTCTGTATACTCTCCTCACAGGGTGTTTATAGAGCTGAACCAAAAAAAAATCTTATCAGTTTAGCTTCAAATACATTCATTTCACAATTACGAAGTCGCTAAGCCGTTGCATACCACAATGATTAAAACCGTAAATTATTTTGATGCTTGAGCAGAGAGCGCCATACATAACTATGATTCTGAGATCCTTGATTTACAAAACTGACAATTCGTATTACGATAATGGAATTGCGCTATTTAATTACAAGTATAAAGGGAAAATGTCACAGAGCGCACCTGGACCTCTCTTCATTCCCAGTAACAACTACACAACGGGTTTACAAACTGTTGCGCTAATATCACTGCACAATAGGCTTATACACTAACACATTATGTACTGGGCGGTCTGGCGTGATACACTGGCTGGCTTTGTGCTTCACACGTTTACGGCTGCTGAATGGCTACATAAAATTTGAGTAGTATGGTAGTACTGTGCCATGAAATAATGTTTAAAAAAATGAGTTTACCCCTTGCTGTCTGTGCCACCATTGTACTTCCCCACTGTTTTACTCCCGCGATACAATGCGTGGCGCCCACAAGAAACGTTTCCCGCTATATGACAACGGGTAGGGAGGAAAACGAGCCGACGCGTTAAAGGTTGAGATGCGCAGTGTTAATTTTCATACTTCCTTTCGAGAAAGTTGGGGTACAAATAGTTTCCATGTCACGGACAATATTACATAAACGACATCGAAGTTAGCTATGTATGGGTGACTTACACAACAGAGATGCTTTAGCCATCAATATCTGTTGCACCTTTTTTACATACAAAAGCAAACCTATATAATTAACTAGATGCAGAATAATAACACAGGAACAAACAAAGAAGCACTGCGTAATCAAACGAGGAATCAACTACAGGAACAGACTTAAATGAGCATTATTTGATGAAAAACCTGCGTAGGATGTTATATAACGATGTGATGTTATACTACGAGGAAAAGAAGAGAATCGAAACGTTTAATCTACATCTACATCTACATTTATACTCCGCAAGCCACCCAACGGTGTGTGGCGGAGGGCACTTTACGTGCCACTGTCATTACCTCCCTTTCCTGTTCCAGTCGCGTATGGTTCGCGGGAAGAACGACCGTCTGAAAGCCTCCGTGCGCGCTCTAATCTCTCTAATTTTACATTCGTGATCTCCTCGGGAGGTATAAGTAGGGGGAAGCAATATATTCGATATCTCATCCAGAAACGCACCCTCTCGAAACCTGGCGAGCAAGCTACACCGCGATGCAGAGCGCCTCTCTTGCAGAGTCTGCCACTTGAGTTTGTTAAACATCTCCGTAACGCTATCACGGTTACCAAATAACCCTTGACGAAACACGCCTCTCTTCTTTGGATCTTCTCAATCTCCTCCGTCAACCCGATCTGGTACGGATCCCACACTGATGAGCAATACTCAAGTATAGGTCGAACGAGTGTTTTGTAAGCCACCTCCTTTATTGATGGACTACATTTTTTAAGGACTCTCCCAATGAATCTCAACCTGGTACCTGCCTTACCAACAATTAATTTTATATGATCATTCCACTTCAAATCGTTCCGCACGCATACTCCCAGATATTTTACAGAAGTAACTGCTACCAGTGTTTATTCCGCTATCATATAATCATACAATAAAGGATCCTTCTTTCTATGTATTCGCAGTACATTATATTTGTCTATGTTAAGGGTCAGTTGCCACTCCCTGCACCAAGTGCCTATCCGCTGCAGATCTTCCTGCATTTCGCTAAAATTTTCTAATGCTGCAACTTCTCTATATACTACAGCATCATCCGCGAAAAGCCGCATGGAACTTCCGACACTATCTACTAGGTCATTTATATATATTGTGGAAAGCAATGGTCCCATAACACTCTCCTGTGGCACGCCAGAGGTTACTTTAACGTCTGTAGACGTGTCTCCATTGATAACAACATGCTGTGTTCTGTTTGCTAAAAACTCTTCAATCCAGCCAAACAGCTGGTCTGATATTCCGTAGCCTCTTGCTTTGTTTATCAGGCGACAGTGCGGAACTGTATCGAACGCCCTCCGGAAGTCAAGAAAAATAGCATCCACCCGGGAGCCCGTATCCAATACTTTCTGGGTCTCATGAACAAATAAAGCGAACTGGGTCTCACACGATCGCTGTTTCCGGAATCCATGTTGATTCCTACATAGTAGATTCTGGGTTTCCAAAAACGACATGATACTCGAGCAAAAAACATGTTCTAAAATTCTACAACAGATCGACGTCAGAGATATAGGTCTATAGTTTTGCGCATCTGCTCGACGACCCTTCTTGAAGACTGGGACTACCTGTGCTCTTTTCCAATCACTTGGAACCTTCCGTTCCTCTAGAGACTTGCGGTACACGGCTGATAGAAGGGGGGCAAGTTCTTTCGCGTATTCTGTGTAGAATCGAATTGGTATCCCGTCAGGATACGGTGTTGATAGAGAAGAATTCTGTAAACTAAGTCGACTGTTGTACTAAGGAATGAGGATGTTCTCCGCAGAATGGACGAGGGAAAGAAATACAAGTGTTGGACAAAAATATGGGAACACCCAAACGCAACACATTAGCGAGCCTAGCCTGGTGTATGAACCCGTTGCCGAAAAAAAAAAAAAAACTTCCATTTGTCACGGAATGGAAAAACACAGGTCTTGTTTGGATTTCAAATAAATCTCATGCCATTCTTCCAGCAAAATAGTGGCAAGTTTACGTAACGATGACGAGTGTGATCACGCAAACTTCTCTCCAAAGTAGATCACAGAGACTTCATCGTGCCCACGAAACCAGTCAGGAACGATGCGAGCTGTGCGAACAGGTCCCTGTCGTTTTGAAACAGAGCATCGCATTGGAGAACAAACATTGTGCCGCGGGGATGGACCTCATCGATCAAAATGGACACATAATCCTTGGTAGTAGTAATGCGAGATTGAAGAGTAACCATGCAGCCTACTGAATACCACAACATACACTATGTGATCAAAAGTATCCGGACACCTGGCTGAAAATGACTTACAAGTTCGTGGCGCCCACCATCGATAATGCCGGAATTCAATATGTTGTTGGCCCACCGTTAGCCGTGATGACAGCTTCCACTCTCGCAGCCATACGTTCAATCATGTGCTGGAAGGTTTCTTGGGGAATGGCAGCCCATTCTTCACGGAGTGCTGCACTGAAGAGAGGCATCGATATCGGTCGGTGAGGCCTGGCACGAAGTCAGAGTTCCAAAACATCCCAAAGGTGTTCTATAGGATTCAGGTCAGGACTCTGTACAGGCGAGTCCATTGCAGGGATGTCACTGTCGTGTAACCACTCCGCCAAAGGTCCTGCATTATGAACAGCTGCTCGATCGTGTTGAAAGATGCAATCGCCATCCCCGAATTGCACTTCAACAGTGGGAAGCAAAAAGGTGCTCAAAACATCAATGTAGGCCTATGCTGTGATATTGCCAGGCAAAACAACAAGGGGTGCAAGCCCCCTCCACGAAAAACACGACCACACCATAACACCACCGCCTCTGAATTTTACTGTTCGCACTACACACGCTGGCAGATGACGTTTACCGGGCATTCGCCGTACCCACACCCTGCCATTGGATCGCCACATTGTGTACCGTGTTTCGTGGCTCCATATAACGTTTTTCCACTGTTCAGTCGTCCAATGTTTACGCTCCTTACACCGAGTGAGGCGTCGTATGGCATTTACCTGCGTGATGTCTGCCTTATGAGCAGTAGCTCGACCATGAAATCCGTTTTCTCACTTCCCGCCTAACTGCCATAGTAGTTGCAGTGGATCCTGATGCAGTTTGGAATTACTATGTGATGGTCTGGATAGATGTCTGCCTATTACACATTACGACCCTCTTCAACTGTCAGTCAACAGACGAGGTCGCCTGTACGTTTTTGTGCTGTACGTGTCCCTTCACGTTAGCACTTCACTATCGCATGGGGAACAGTGGACGTAGTGATGTTTAGGAGTGTGGAAATCTCGAGTACAGACGTATGACACAAGTGACACCCAGTCCGTGACAACGTTCGAAGACCGAGAGTTCCGCGGAGCGCCCCATTCTGATCTCTCACGATGTCTAATGATTACTGAGGTCGCTGCTATGGAGTATATTGCAGTAGGTGGCAGCACAATGCAGCTAATATGAAAAAACGCATGTTTTTTGGGTCCCGGATACTTCTGATCATAGAGTGTAACTGCCCGAATCATCACCGATCACCGGCCATGTCTCATTCTTGGAACGTACACTCGGCCAGAAGTGGGAAACCGTCTGAAACAAGACGCACTCAACCAAATGACATTGTTCCATTGGTCTGCAGTCCAGGTTTTATGCCTTCGGCACCACGTTTTCCTGTTAAGGGCATTTGCATCACTGATGAGTTCTTTTGGAATTACAGATCGCTCTGCAATTCTCTGACTGATCGGCGATAGTAGATTTGGTCAGATTTGGTCAGTATGCTCATGCAACACTATGCTTCCCCACACAATAACCACTGGACCACCAAAATGATAGTGTTCGACAATGCTGGAGATAACCTCATATAGCGAGAGGGGGAACACGTAGGAACATTGCCGAAAACACTGTTTTGATGATCCACGTGTTATTATCTGGAAGGTATAATGTTGCGTGGGTGTACTGACCTCCAAATCGTTGGAGACAATACACTCACCAGTGAGTATCATTGTGACACTGTACTCCTACCCCGTGTACGTCTAACTGGGATGCATACGGCCCTGACTTCATTTTTATGGGCGACAATGCACTACCGCGTCAAAATGCGCAGGCGTAGAAGCTCGTGGCCCCCGACTTCAAATCCCATCAAGCACGTGTGGGATGCGTTGGGAGACGAACTGCAGCAGGTCCGCGCCAACTACCACCCAGCAGTTGTCCTCGGCGCTGATGGAGAAATGGAACGACCTGCCACCAGAACATCTTACAACCTAGTGGCCAGCATGGGAGTGCGGTGCAGACCTTGTATTGTCATCCGTGGTGATCGCACGCCATATTAAGAACCATATCCCTTCTTTTGTAGTGTTCAGAGGACCACCATGACGCGGTGACTTATGTCTATTTCTGCTCTTCTCATTGCCTATTTCTTGCAGTTTCTATCTGTACTATACTGCATAATATATGTGTTCCAATTTTTATCGAGCTGTATCACTTGGCCTTGAACTACCATAAGTGATAGAGCCAAAAGGATGCCCCCTGCAGGCGAGAGTACCAAAATACTAGTAGTTAACTGCCGAAGCATATGGCCAGAGTTTGAACCGCACTTTAGAAGCAGTGAAGCTCACTTAATACTACAAAGAAGTTGTTTGACACCTGGCTATCGGAAGGATAGGCTAACGTGCAATGGAAGTCGTGTATTAGTCGCAGTAGACAAGAAACTGTAATCCACCGATATAGAAATCGAAGCTGCATGCGGAACTGTTTGGACAAGACGCAGTCCCTTTAATTGCCCAACAATCAACAGTGAAAATTTCACATCTGTTATTGGTTGGTTGTAGCATGACAATCTGGGAAATATTACTAAACGCCTTCACTGAAATCCATCTACTCCAGATAGTTCGGAACTCCACCTATAATTTGTGAGGCCAACGGTTCAAACGCGCGCCCGATCATCTAGATTTAGGTTTTCTGCGATTGCCCTAAATCGCTCCATGCTAATGCCCGGATGGTTCCTTTGAAACAGCACGGCCGATTCCTTCGCCATCCTTCACACAATCCGAGCTTGTGCTCCATCTGTAATGACCTCGATGTGGACGGGACGTTAATCTCAGTCTTCATTCCTTTCCTTCCTTTCACTAATAATGGAAATACGTTAGACCTAATGGTAACAAATAGTTTTGACCCCTTTGAGGAAGTCCACATCGAAACGTATCAGTGACCATAAATCGTTTCTAGCAACAATGATTATCAAAGTAAAAAGGGCAACTAAGACAAGTAGCAAGATATATGTATATTCAGAAACTGGATTAAAGCTGGCCGCTGTGACCGAGAGGTTCGAGGCGCTTCAGTCCGAGACCGCGCTGCTGCTACGGTCGCAGGTTCGAATCCTGCCTCGGGCATGGATGTGTGTGATGTCCTTAGGTTAGTTAGGTTTAAGTAGTTCTAAGTCTAGGGGACTGATGACCTCACATGTTAAGTCCCATAGTGCTTAGAGCCATTTGAACCATCTGAACTAGATTAAAATGCAGCAGAGTCGTATCTCAATGAACAACTTGAAACTTTCAGCACAGGACATAACGTGTAGAAGAACTATGACTCAAGTCTGAAAGAGTAGTTGACCACGCACTGGTTGAATATGTACCCATTGGAATAGTCCATTATGGTAGGGAAACTCCATGGTAAACAGTCACTGTAAAGATACTTCTAAAGGAGCAGCGACTTTGCATAATAGGTGTAAAACAAACGCGTATGCGGCTGTAAATAGAGAGAGATGGTCAATGAAACGCGTTCGGCTGCCAAGAGGTCAATCCTTGAAGCCTTCAGTGACTGCCGTAGCAGGATACTGTCAAATCATCTTTCACAAATCCCAAAGAAATTCAGATCGTAGCTAAAGGCTGTTAGTGGCACCGAAGTTAATATCTAGTTACACGTGAATGTGACAGGAAATGAAATTTAGGATAGCAAACTAACAACTGAAATGTTTAATTCGGTTTTGAAACGTTGTCTTACAAAGAAAAACCCAGGAGAATCGCCCCAATTTAATCTTTGTACCACTGAAAAGATGAATGAAGTAAGTGTCATTGTCAGAGGTATTGAGAAACAGCTGAAATCGATAAAACTGAACAAAGCTCTAGGGCCCGATGGCATCTCTATCACATTCGACGCTGAATTTGTGGACGAGCTAGCCCCTTTTCTACTACAACCTGTCATAAATCTCTCGAACAAAGAAAGCACACGTCACACACGTTTCCAAGAAGCGCACCAGAAGTGATCAACGAAACTACCATCCAATACCCTTGACATCAATTGTTGTAGAGTCTTAGAACTTACTCTGAGCTCACACATAATGAGGTGGGTCGCACAGAATGACCTCCTCCACGCTAGCCAGCATGGATTCCGAAAACATCGATCATCCGAAACCGAACAGATACTTTTCTTACACAACGTACTGAAAGCTTTGGGTCAATGCCGTAGGTAATGCAGTATTTCTTTATTTCCGAAAAGTGTTTGACTCAGTACCACAAGGTACGCTTACTGTCAAGAGTATTATCATACGAGATATCAAGAGAAATTTGTGACTGGATTGTGGTTTTCTTTCAGTAGGAAGGACACAGCAAGTTACTATCTTGGACGGAGTCATCATCCGATCTAGGAGTAACTTCAAGTGTATTCCAGGGAAGCGTATTGGGATCCTTGCTGTTCATGTTGCATGTTAACGACCTTGGGGACTATATTAATAGCAACCTAGCACTTTTTGCAGACGATGTAGCTATCTATAATGAAATACTCTCTCAAAGAAGTTGCGTCAGATGTTGATAAGATTTGGAAGTGGTGCAAGGACTGCTAACTTGCTTTAAATGTTCAGTAATGTAAAACTGTGCACTTCTCAAAACGAAAAAAATTAGTATCCTTTCACTACAATATCAATGCGTCACAGTTAGAATCGGCCGGCCGGCCGTGGTGGCCGAGCGATTCTAGGCTCTTCAGTCTGGAACCGCGCGACCGCTACGGTCGCAGGTTCGAATCCTGCCTCGGGCATGGATGTGTGTGATGTCCTTAGGTTTAAGTAATTCTAAGTTCTAGGGGACTGATGACCTCAGATGTTAAGTCCCATAGTGCTCGCAGCAATTTTTAGAATCGGTAAAATCTTATAAAAACCTGGGTTTAACACTTAGTACGGATGTGAAATGGAATGATGGCATGGGCTCAGTTGTGGGTAAAGCTTGTTGTACAGTTCGGTTGATTCGTAGAATACCGGGGAAAATGCAATCAGTCGACAAAGGAGGTTGCTTACAAATCATTTGCGCAACCCATTCAAGAATACTGCTCAAGTGTGTGGGATCCGTACCAAATAGGACTAACAGGGGATATTCAGTGTATACAGATAAGGGCAGCAGGAATGGTCACAGGTTTGATTGATCCGTGGGAGTGTGTCACCGAGATGCTGAAGAAACTGAACTGGCAGACTGTTGAAGACAGACATAAACTACCCGAAAAAGTCTGCTTGCGAAGTTTCAAGAACCGGCTTTAAATGCTGACTCTAGCAATGTACGACACCCCTCTATGTATCGTTCACATAGGAATCATGAGGACAAGATTGGATTAAATATAGCACGCACAGAGGTATTTAAACAATCATTCTTCCTGGGCTCTATAAGTGAATGGATGCGTAAGAAATTCTGATAACTTGTACGATGGGAAGCATCCTCTTCCATACAATTCATTGTTGTTTGCAACGTATGCATTTAGATGCAAATCACGCGAAAGTTACTTTCGTCCTTAAATTTTACACACTAGTGTTTTATGGTAATGCAACTGTAGCCTACTAGTTGAAGATGAAGAAGTAATTGATGTATTATAACAATGAAGTGTTGCATAATGTGTGGAGTCTTGTGACGGGCAAGAACGCGACTCAGTAGCTTTCTTGGTCAGCGCAAAGGATACGCGGATCGCAACAGATCAGTGTAGCTGTTAAATATTTTCTTTTTCGTGCATCATAAGAGATTTACTTATCTGGTGTCTACAAACGAGGTTTTTTTTTCATGTTTCATGAGCAACACACGAAGGAATCGACAAAGACAGCAGTCTTCACCCACCCAGTCAGCCGTAAGGTTACGTGGTCGAGTTCTCCATGCAGTATACGACCACGGGGAAGAAGAAGATGCCTCGAGCATCGACCCCCGACTGCGATGATTTCTGAAAAAAAAAGTTTCGCGTAATTCTGATTTGTATAGAATCTGTCTATGTTATGCTCTTAGCCAAGAAGGCTGTGATTGCAATGTGTTGTATGCCACGAGTAGTCACTACTTACGTTACGTGGCTGCTGCTATACGTGGAGAACGAAACAAAATGATCAAGATGTGTGAAGTTTCTATGAAGAGTTTGGAGATGCTTTCTTTAAAAAAACAATGTTTGATATGGTCTGAAATATTTGAATCTAGAGGTAACAAGATCTTTCCCAAATGAGAAGAACTTGCAGAAAAGTAAAATCAATTCGTTTGCCATACAATTGGCAACGAGCAGCATCTTTGATATTTGTCGCAGTTTATTTAAAGTGAAATTAACCCTTACTGCTGCAGTCTTTGAAAATAGATTGCAACGAAATACTTATCTGATTGACATTGGAAGTGACATAGTAACTGGTATTTGTAGAGGTTATTTATGTGTGATAATTTGACATTTTCTGTTAACACGAGTAACGTGAGATCCAGAGATAGTGTAACTCGTTGATTCAGTAACGAAGAGAATCTCAGACGAAACGAGCTTACACAAATGTTCGTGAAAATGGGATATGTAAGCGCTCAATGTCATTCAATACGATCACGACGACACCCCTCGATCGACGTAACACTCGTGGCGTCACTCGCCTTCATACATGGCAGTGGACGTTTGAAAATTCGTGACGCTAGCTCAATGGTCGTCAATTGATTTAAATGTATTTCCCGGCTGACTCTTAATTCAATTACTGCCACGGGGGTGAGGAGAAAGAACACGTCCTGGTGGTACCAGCATTTTGCGTATTTAGGTGTTCGATTAATCTGAATAGTTTGCAATGTTCCAGCGATTCTATTCGAACTCTATGCTGATGTACCGACAAGGACCATTTTCGCAGGTAAACATGCAAGTACGTAATGGATGTTCAGTTTCTCAATATAGTTCGTCGCACTCACACATTATACATCCGCTGTAAGAACAGTTTCATGGATTTACATTTTTGGTGTCCCACAATATTGGTTGGTTAAATATTATGACGATACGTTGCATACAACTTCCACAGATATTGTTTATCATGTAGTCAACACTACGTAATGAAGCCAAAATCGTGGATAAAATTGAAATGTAGTTTGTTTATTAACACTTCTCTTTTCACTAATTAAATATGAAATAGGAATCGGGATTGGAGGTGATTATCCTATCCTTCCTTTTTAGTATTTTAGGTCCCCGTTAATTAATATCTGGTAGTTAATAAGCGAACTATTTTTTATGCTGGCACGTTGTTTGTATCAGTTACCACCGCAACCGTCCAAGGATAAGATTCTATTAATGATCCGCGCACACGCGTTTCACCCTTTTATAAAATGCAGAATTACGTAAACTATAGCTTTCCGTTGCGCAAAACTTTCGTGGGTTCCACAACCATAATAGTTTCCCAAGAGTATTTTTCCCAGCTAACAAAGTTCGAATTATGTTGTCGGATTCATTTTCACTTCACCCGACAATAAACGTCTCTGATCACTTCGTCAGACGTAATGTATTTTAAACGTGCTTGAATAGTCTTTAAATAATCTCCTTAACGAATTTCGCAGTCGCGTACCACTTTTTCATCGACTAGCCCGATCGCGATAACTGAAGGTAGAGAGCTCAATAATGTGTTACATGTTCTTTTATATGTATTAAAAAACAAACGCGCCGCTATGTCTTTCTGTCACGCTTGGTCTTTGCTACTTTGCTTTTTATTACTTTTCATTATATTGCTTCTTAGTAATTCTGTGCAGCTATTAAAGTTTCGTATTACTTTCCCCTTTTTAATTCTTCGCGATTTCAAGTAATATGATGCTAATTGACACGCCTGCCCGAAAGTACCATTATAGATATTAATTAAAGCAAATGGACTTCGACAACACGTACAACGAATTATAAAGAGAAGAAATATATACTGATACGCCGTAATAACTTGACATACGTCTAATTACGTACCCCTATTGATATTACTAATAGTGTTGACAACTCGCTGTCAAAGATAAATATAGGTTTGGAGGTAGTAATAGCAAGGAGAGATACAAAAGTGTAAATTTGACACACCTGACTTAAATTAATATCGCCGTACGAAGCTGACACACTTACCTCTATATCTGTCCACACGGAAACAGCAAAACCACCTAATCTGTATAATTTAGATAAAGTTTCTTCGGAGCAGCCTCGGCTTTGTGTAGATGTATACTGCTACCGAAAGAGCGCAGCAGTACGTCGCACTAACTGCTGCTACACTTAGAGAACACGTACCACTACAGAAGAGGTCGTACCACTACAAGCTACGTACATCAGTGTTGTCTTGCTTCTATTGCTATTATGGCTGTTTGAAACTGCATGCCAAGCAGAATAAGCCTTTCAACAGCACATGATAGCATTCGTCAAATGGCTTACTTTGTAAGAGAGTGCATTCCACACTGAATAAGCACTTGTTTGTGTGGAGACAAGTGAAACTTATGCTTATTACAACGTACACAGTGGACAGACACGCAATTTATATTCCCACTGGACGAGAATGATCACATGTCGCCTCGCCCTTTCTTGTCCTAGGAAGCTGTCTGATTGTCAGCTGCATTTTTATGGCAGTAAATTAGAAAGCTAAATATGTGTAGTACAGGAGGAGTGTACGAGGATTCTGGGAAGTGAGGAAAGGGGCATGGTGCGTGGCTTAGGAAAGAGGCGTGGTTTAGGCAACGAGTGGGACCGTGACCAACGATAAATACAGCCCTGGGCTGACGTCTGCATGACGACAGCATCGTAGTGTTCATGGCCAACATGGCGGCCAACAACAAATTCTTATCAAAGCCCTTTTGTCAAATTTTTGACAGCGCAGGAGGAAAGGTTTCAGCAAAGATTTTTGAGAAAATTAGAGCGAGGGCCTAACTTCGATCAAAGTTCGCTATTGTACACATATCGCTTCGCTTGCTCTAGTGCACTTTAGGTATAAAATGACGAAGTATATTTGGCGCGTGGCTCCCACCGTAGATATCATTTTACAGTATGTAGGATGCGAAATTCTTGATAACACAAATCACATTGTCACAAAAGCCGCAATAAGTGATTGGAGTCTTACAAAGAAATAGCTGCAACAATCAGCTGCATTCGAAGTGGCTGCAGCGTGGATGATATTAAGATTATGCATAAAAAAGAAAGACAATGGAAGGATATGGGTATGTGAAAAGCCGAGTGCGTTCATACCGTACATATGTTAATAAGTGTTTTTATTTGTACTCTGAATAACCCAAATTAACCTTCCTAAATTTTCCTTAGGTGATTCATGTACTGGTTCACATGTTTCTGTGACAGTACGTAAAATCGTACACTTTGGGAATCGAGTACTATATTGCAAGCTGGAATAGCTTTCACCTGTTGCTGAAAATCTGAAATTAATCATGAGACGATTTGAAGCACAAAAGGCATTCATGATTTAAATAATGAAACACTGCACCAGTTACGTATTTTTTCAATATTTGCACAATATTTTGCGAGAATTTACTATCATGATTAAATACAAATACACTGAAAAGCCAAAGAAACTGGTGTACTGCCTAATATCGTGTAGGGTCCCCGCGGGCACGTAGAAGTGCCGCAACACGGCGTGGCATGGACTCTACTAATGTCTCAAGTAGTGATGGAGGAAGTCGACACCGTGAATCCTGCAAGGCTGTCCATAAACCCGTAAGAGTAAGAAGGGGTGCTCTTCTGAAGAGCACATTGCAAGACATCCCAGATATGCTAAATGATGTTCATGTCTGGGGAATTTGGTGGCCAGTGGGAGTGTTTAAACTCAGAAGAGTGTTCCTGGAGCCACTCTGTAGCAATTCTGGACGTGTGGGGTGTCACATTGCCCTGCTGGAATTGCCAAAGTTCGTCGGAATGCACAATGGAGATAATGGATGCTGGTGATCCGACAGGATGCTTACGTACTGTCACCTGTCAGAGTCGTATCTCGACGTATCAGGAGTCCCATATCACTCCAAATGCACACGCCCAACCCCATTAAGAGCCTCCACTAGCTTGAAGAGTCCCCTGCTGACATGTAGGGTCCATTGAATCATGCGGTTGTCTCCAAATCCGTACACGTCCATCCGCTCGATATAAATTGAAACGAGACTCGTCCGACCAGGCAACATGTTTACAGTCATCAACAGTCCAGTGTCGATGTTGACGGGCCTAGGCGAGGCGTAAAGTTTTGTGTCGTGCAGTCATCAAGAGTTCACAAGTGGACCTTTGGCTCCAAAAGCCGATATCGATGAGGTTTCTTTGAATGGTTCGCACACTGACACTTGTTGATAGCCCAGCATTGAAATCTGCAGCAATTTGCAGAAGGATTGCACTTCTGTCACGGTGAACGATTTTCTTGAGTCGCCGTTAGTCCCGTTCTTGAAGGACCTTTTTCCGGCCGCAGCGATGTCGGAGATTTGATGTTTAGCGGATTCCTGATATTCACGGTACACTCGTGAAATTGTCGTACGGGAAAATCCCCACTTCATCGTTGCCTCGGAAATGCTGCGTCCCATTGCTCGTGCGCCGACTATAACTCCTCGTTCAAACTCACTTAAATCTTGATAACCTGCCATTGTAGCAGCAGTAACCGATCTAACAACTGCTCCAGACACTTGTCTTATATACGCGTTGACGGCCGCAGCGGCCTATGCTGCCTGTTTACATATTTTTGTATTTGAACACATCTGATTATACTAGTTTCTTTGGCGCTTCAGTGCAGTTACATGGGTATTTTTTATGATGTCACGGAAGATCGGACAAAAAATCTTTCCAATTGAAGTAAATAAAAAAAAACACAACTGCAAAGCAGCAGAGGCAGAACAATATACATACAAATATCTATGTAATTATTGTTTCCTCTTGATAGTGAGAATAAACTCCCGAAACACGCCATACTGAGCATGAAAAAATGAGTAACTAGTACAGTATTTCGTTTAATTAGTGATTGACACAGTTGTAGAGTTTCCAAAACCATCGATCAAATGGTTCAAATGGCTCTGAGCAGTATGGGACTTAACTTCTGAGGTCATCAGTCCCCTAGAACTTAGAACTACTTAAACCTAACTAACCTAAGGACATCACACACATCCATGCCCGAGGCAGGATTCGAACCTGCGACCGTAGCGGTCGCGCGTTTCCAGACTGTAGCGCCGAGAATCGCTCGGTCACACCAGCCGGCCCATCGATCATGATGCATAAAGTAAATTAAGAAATGGCCAATATTAGTGGTCGTCTTCACGGAGGGGGAGGGGCAAATTAAAATGTTTGTTCGCCCATTCTCAAATAATTTGTGTTGTTCTTTATATCCTCGCACTGTAGCTCACGAAGCAAATTGTGGTGGGCACTTCGAGTTTCTCTTGTCGCTGTCCACGCTTTAACCTAAGTCGTTCCCATTTCTCTTTCCTTTCAATCAATGTGCTTGCCACCAACGTATGCCGCTGTGTAGGCGATTAACCGTTAGGCTTCCATTTCCGAACAAGCATGGCGCGAAATTTTACGGGCATCTAACAGCTCCACTGAATACGAGGGACGTTCAATAAGCAGCACATTTTTTTCTGAAAGCACGTTGGTTTATTCATGATTCCAATAATCAATACTATTCCCCGCTCTTTTGGCCACAAAACCCTATTTCTCAACATAATCTCCGTTCATTGTGACAGCCTCACGCCTATTGACTGGGAGAGACTGTATGCTCCCACGGTATCACTCTACTGTTCGGCGGCGGAGTCAACGTCTTGCTACATCAATAACCTCCCTATCATCCACGTACTGGTTCCCACGGAGTGCATCCTTCATGGGGCAAACAGATGGAAGTCGGAAGGTGCGAGTCCCTGACTGTAGGGTGGATGACGAAGAACAGTCCAATGAGGTTTAGTGCGCCCCGCTCGGGTGCGCAGACTTGTGTGTGGCCTTGCGTTGTCGTCGAGGACGAGAAGTAAGTTTGGAATTTTGTGACGACGAAGACCCTGACGGTAACACAATACACTTAGGAGTGGATCGTTGTACCGTTGGCGCGAATATCAAACATGATAACCCCCTCAGAGTCCCACAAGGCCATCGCCATGACTTTACTGGCTCAGAGTGCGACATTGAAATTTACTTCGGACGGGAGGTGTGTGGAGCAACTTCATGGATTGCCGTTTTGTTCCCGAAGTGATGAACCCATCTTTCATCGCCTGTGACGATGTTCGACAGAAATTGTCAGTACCAGCCTCTTAGGAAACAAGCAATTAGGCGACGAGGAACCCAACTTGCACTCACCTTTGAATATTCCTACAGGTAGACCAGTGTGTCAGTAGTTGAGCAGCGTGGTGTTTGATTGTGAACCGGCGATCAGCTCGAGTAAGAGTGTGAGCACGTTCCAACATGAAGGAGTCACAGCTGTGTGCGGTCGGCCGGCACGCGAGATATCGGACAGTTATGCGCGACCTTGTTGTGATGATGAAAAATGCCTCACCCAACGATTCAGCTAGATTTTGAATACTGCGAGGTATCCGTAGACATTATGCAAGCGCCTATGAATATCTAAGATGTTCTGGTATTCCAGCAAAAGAAATTCAATCACAGCTCGCTGCTTGGAACGCACATCCGTTACAGACGCCATTTCGAAGTCTTTGTATAGTGCACCACCATTCGAAACTTGATGAAAGTATAGGGGCTGCAGCAGGAATATTGTTCGACGTCACACAACAAATTATGCATTTTTTTCAACGGAAATTGGCCGAGGAAAAGTATGTGTTGCATTCTTTGGCGCAAGCCCCTCGTAATTTGGTCAAGGAAGTTTGACTAAAGCTTTACAGTGTTATATAGACCTCAGGCTTCATCTATTTCTGTCGGCCGGCAGGAACGCTACATTGCTGACACAGACGTGCGATCAGGTCAGTATTTGTTGTTGGCCGCGGGGAGGGGCATGATGGCGTCTTGCGTTGATCCCTGCATGTTGGCAAACTGACGGAGGAAGTCACAATTAAGTCATTGCATTCCTCTCGTGACGCAGAATGTCCATTGCTCTCCTCCTACGACCCAGAACTGTCACTGTTCTCCTCTTATGACGGGGAATGTCCATTGCACTCCTCCTTCATAGCGAAGTAGTGAAGTGCGGTGGCAGGAACAACCAGACGTCTGTTCACGTCAGTACTGGGTTACCAACAGTAGCACGAATACACGCCAAGAAGCAATAGTCTAACAACGAATTAGAAAACAGGAATGCAGAAAAGTTTCTACGAACAGCATATCGAACGCATCATCGTAGTCAAAATAGATACATACCCAACACCCTCCACAGTAATGCAAGTTTGTTTGTTAAATATCTCAGCAGAAGATGAAGACATTGAAAGACTTTATGACGAGATTAGAGAAATTATCTCGATAGTTACGGGGGGGGGGGGGGGGGACGATAGTATAATTGTGATGGGGCGGAGGCTCGAATTCGATAGCAGAAAAAGGAAGAAAAGGAAAAATAGTGGGAGTGGAGATGAGGGTTGACAGGGGAAGACGGCGGATAGAATTCTGCAGCGAACCCAATTTCACCTTTGTTAATATTTGGCTTAAGCTCACAAAAGAAGACTACACTCGTGGGGGGACCTGGAGAATGTTTCAAATAGATTACACAATGGTAAAACAAAGATTTGCAAACTAGGTTTTAAGATACAAAATATTTCCAAGGACAGATGTGGATTGAGCATAATTGGCTGTTGAGAATTTCAAATGGATCACTAAGCAACATCTGAGTGAAACAGGAGAAAGAAAACAATAGTATACGAATTGATGGCTTGGGAAAATGAAATAGTGAACGCAGCAGAGTAACAATTTGATAAAGAAGAAAACAAAAAACACAAAGGTAGAAATCCTTGGAAAACACACGATATACTGAATTTAATTGACGAATGAAGAAAATGTAAAAAAGCATAAAACGAAGCAGGTTAAAGGGAATATACATGGCTAAATATGAGATTGACAGAAAACGTAAAATGGCTAGGCGGAAATAGTTAGGGAACATATGCAAGGTTATAGAAGTATGCTTGATTAGGGCAAAGAGAGATGCTACCATAAAAAATTTAAAGAGATCTTTGGAGAAAGAAGGAACAGCTATATGAATGTCAGGAGCTCATATGGCAAACCACTATAAGCAAAAAAGGAAAGCTGAAAGGTGGAAAAATATATAGAAGGGCTACGCAAGGGAAATGAAGGGAATACTTTAGAAAGGAATGGTGAAGAAAATAAACATGTGATGGGAGACATGATACTGCGAGAAGAATTTTATAAAGCACTGAAAGTGTAAATAAGACATTGGATTAGATGAAATCCCTCAAAATTATTGACATTCGTGGAAGAGCCAGCCATAAGAAAACTATTCCACCTACTGTGCATGACACAGGAGACCGATAAAATATCTTCAGACTTAAAGATGAATGTAATAATTCAATTTCCAAAGAAAGCAAGTGTGAGACTACTGCACAATCAAATTTAATCAGTCATGGTTGCAAAAAATTTGGCGCGTAATATTTTCGGAAGAATGGGAAAACTGATGGACGTCGACTTCGGAGCAGATCAATTTGAGTTCCAGAGAAATGCAGGAAAAGGAGAGGCAATACTTCTCGTACAACTTGTCTTAGAATATAGACTGAAGAAAGACAAACCTACTTTTGTAATATCTGTAGATTTAAAAACATTTATTGAATGGAATATACTCTTTGAAATTTAAAAGAAGTAGGGATAAAAAAGAGAGAATGAAAGGATATTTACAACTTTTATAAACTGCAGTTATTAGAGTTGTAGATTGTGAAAGGGAAGCCGTAGTTGAGAAGAAGGAGGGACCCTCGGCGTTATTCAGTCTGCATTTAGCAGACAGTTTTATTTATTAATTTATTCGTATGGTTTACATGCAGTGTAAAAAAACAGGTGTATAACATTAGTATATGTATCTAACAAGAATAAGAAAGACAAAAGTACATAGAAAACTAACTAAATGCCAATATTTATGTTCGTAATCCATATAAGAGCTGTATCGTCAGCTTTCATGAGGTCACACCAACTCCCCCGATAGGAACGCAAGGGGCATTCATCTCTAATGTCCTGATTTAGGTTTTCGGTGATTTCCGTAAATTGCTTCAGGCAAATGCTAGGATGGTTCCTTTGAAAGAGCACGGCCGACTTCCTTCCCCATGCTTTCCTAATCCGATGGGACCGATGACCTCGCTATTTGGTCCCCTCCCCCAAACCAACTAAGCAACCATTTCTAATGTGCTTGATTGTCTGGTTCGGAGCCCCACACTGTAGCGCCCCATTTCTACAGTGAGTCTGCGCATCCACCATGCCGATGAAGGCTCTGTTTAAATTGACACATAGTGTCAAGTTCTGTGCCAGGAATATCTCCGTTATACTTTCGGAACCACTCACGCTCTTCAGGATTTTGAGTAAGTTGACAGTTCTGATCTCACAGGTGTCTTACCTCGATATTAGTGGCATCCAGCTGTTCTGCTTGCCGTAATGGTGTGTTTGTTGAACGGGGTCTATTTCGTCGTAGTCCTGCTATGTCTTCCTGTATGGGTAATACCAGGTTCTCCTGTAGCTTGCGTGTTCCCTAAGCAAGACCTCACATCTTCGGACTGCTGGTGGATGGATGTTGCTCAGCAGAGGAAGCCAATATATGCGTATCGGTCGGATTGTCCCAAATATTAACCGCATAATGTGGTTTAATTGGACGTCGATCAAGTTGGCGTGGCAGCTGTTTAGCCACACTGGGGCACAATACGCGGTTGCTGAGACCAGCGCAATGGAAGATGTCCACAAGGTATCTGCTGAAGTTCCCCATGTCATTCCACATAATTTTTGAACCATACTGTTACGAATTTTGATTTTGGCATCGGCATTTTCAAGATGTTATTTATATGAAAGTGTGTGGTGAAGGGTGACACAAAGATACTTAGGATACTTGTTATGACAAAGAGTGTTTCCGTTATGTTTCACTTTGAGCTCCGTGTTCAGGGAGCAACTTAACGAAAAGTTGATGTCTCTGCCAGAATTATACACTCCTGGAAATGGAAAAAAGAACACATTGACACCGGTGTGTCAGACCCACCATACTTGCTCCGAACACTGCGAGAGGGATGTACAAGCAATGATCACACGCACGGCACAGCGGACACACCAGGAACCGCGGTGTTGGCCGTCGAATGGCGCTAGCTGCGCAGCATTTGTGCACCGCCGCCGTCAGTGTCAGCCAGTTTGCCGTGGCATACGGAGCTCCATCGCAGTCTTTAACACTGGTAGCATGCCGCGACAGCGTGGACGTGAACCGTATGTGCAGTTGACGGACTTTGAGCGAGGGCGTATAGTGGGCATGCGGGAGGCCGGGTGGACGTACCGCCGAATTGCTCAACACGTGGGGCGTGAGGTCTCCACAGTACATCGATGTTGTCGCCAGTGGTCGGCGGAAGGTGCACGTGCCCGTCGACCTGGGACCGGACCGCAGCGACGCACGGATGCACGCCAAGACCGTAGGATCCTACGCAGTGCCGTAGGGGACCGCACCGCCACTTCCCAGCAAATTAGGGACACTGTTGCTCCTGGGGTATCGGCGAGGACCATTCGCAACCGTCTCCATGAAGCTGGGCTACGGTCCCGCACACCGTTAGGCCGTCTTCCGCTCACGCCCCAACATCGTGCAGCCCGCCTCCAGTGGTGTCGCGACAGGCGTGAATGGAGGGACGAATGGAGACGTGTCGTCTTCAGCGATGAGAGTCGCTTCTGCCTTGGTGCCAATGATGGTCGTATGCGTGTTTGGCGCCGTGCAGGTGAGCGCCACAATCAGGACTGCATACGACCGAGGCACACAGGGCCAACACCCGGCATCATGGTGTGGGGAGCGATCTCCTACACTGGCCGTACACCACTGGTGATCGTCGAGGGGACACTGAATAGTGCACGGTACATCCAAACCGTCATCGAACCCATCGTTCTACCATTCCTAGACCGGCAAGGGAACTTGCTGTTCCAACAGGACAATGCACGTCCGCATGTATCCCGTGCCACCCAACGTGCTCTAGAAGGTGTAAGTCAACTACCCTGGCCAGCAAGATCTCCGGATCTGTCCCCCATTGAACATGTTTGGGACTGGATGAAGCGTCGTCTCACGCGGTCTGCACGTCCAGCACGAACGCTGGTCCAACTGAGGCGCCAGGTGGAAATGGCATGGCAAGCCGTTCCACAGGACTACATCCAGCATCTCTACGATCGTCTCCATGGGAGAATAGCAGCCTGCATTGCTGCGAAAGGTGGATATACACTGTACTAGTGCCGACATTGTGCATGCTCTGTTGCCTGTGTCTATGTGCCTGTGGTTCTGTCAGTGTGATCATGTGATGTATCTGACCCCAGGACTGTGTCAATAAAGTTTCCCCTTCCTGGGACAATGAATTCACGGTGTTCTTATTTCAATTTCCAGGAGTGTAATATCAAAAATGGTTCAAATGGCTCTGAGCACTATGGGACTTAACTTCTAAGGTCATCAGTCCCCTAGAACTTAGAACTACTTAAACCTAACTAACCTAAGGACATCACACACATCCATGCCCGAGGCAGGATTCGAACCTGCGACCGTAGCGGCCGCGCGGTTCCAGACTGTAGCGCCTTTAACCGCTTGGCCACCGCGGCCGGCAATTATAATATCATTGGCTAACATAAAGACTTTTAGTTCTTCTCTTAGACTTTAGCTCGATTTCCAAATTTCTCCTTGAATTCCTTTATTGAACAGGCAGTAAAGGAATCCAAGGAGAAATTTGGAAGGGAGCTAAAATCTTTAGGTTTGTCAATGATACTGTAATTCTGTCAGGGACAGCAAGGAACTTGTAAGAAAGACCAGTTTAAAGGAATGTGTAGAGTCTTGAAAAAAGATTATAAGAAGAAGATCAACAATAGTAAAACCAGGAAAATGATAAGTAATGGAATTTAATTAGGTGATGGTGGTGGAATTACACTAAGGAGACTAAACATTATGGAATACTTCTTAATATCGTGTTGGACCTCCTTTTTCCCGGCATAGTGCAGCATCTCGACGTAGTATGGATTCAACAATTTGTTGGAAGCCCTCTGCAGAAATATTGACCATGCTGCCGCTAAAACCATACATAATTGCGAAAGCGTTGCCGATGCTGGAGTGTCTGCACGAACTGACCTCTCGATTACGTCCCATAAATGTTCGATGGGGTTCATGTCGGACGATCTGGGTAGTCAAATCATTCGTCCGAATCGACCGACAAGTTTTTCAAGCCAATCTCGAAAAAATGTGGCCCGGTAACATTGCGCATTCTCATACATAAAAATTCCGTCGTTGTTCGGGAATATGAAATCCATGAATGGCTACAAATAGTTTCCAAACAGCCGAACATAACCATTTGCAGTCAATGATGATTCGTTCAGTTGGACCAGAGAACCCAGTCCATTCTACGTAAACACAGCTCACACAAATATGGAGCCACAACCAGATTGTACAGTGCCTTGTTGACAACTCGCGACAGTGGCTTCTTGGGGTCTGCGGCACGCTCGAACCCTACCATCAGCTCTTACAAGCTAAAATCTGAAATCTCACCAGGCCACGGTTTTCGAGTCGTTTAGGGTCCAACCGATATGGTCACGAGCCCAGGAGAGGCGCTGCAGGCCGTGTCATGCTGTTAGCAAAAGCTCTCGCGTCTGTCGTCTGCTGCCGTAGCCCATTAACGCCAAGATTCGCCGCACTGTCCTGACAGATACGTTCGTCGACGTCTCATGTTGATGTCTGCCGTTATTTCACGCGGTGTTGCTTGTCTGTTAGCACTGACGGCTCTGCGCGAACACCACTGCTCTCGGTCGTTAAATGAGGACAGTCGGCCACTGTGTTGTCCGTGGTGGGAGGTAAGGCATGAAACTTGGTGTTCTCGACACGCTCTTGGCACTGTGGATCTCGGAATACCGAATTATCTAACGATTTCCGAAATGGAATGTCCCATGTGTGTAACTCTAACTACCATTCCGCGTTCAAAGTCTGTTAATTCTAGTCGTGCGACCATAATCGCATCGAAAATCTTCCCACCTGAACCACCTGAGTACAAGTGACAGCTCCACCATTGTACTGCCCCTTTATACCTTGTGTATGCGATACTGCCATCATCTGCATATGTGCATATCGCTGTCTCGTGACTGTTCACACCTAGTGTATGTTAGGAAATGAGACAGTAAGAATACTAGACGAGTCTTTATACCGAAGACCACAACGACAACCACACAGCCGGCCGCGGTGGCCGTGCGGTTCTAGGCGCTCCAGTCCGGAGCCGCGCTGTTGCTTCGGTCGCAGGTTCGAATCCTGCCTCGGGCATGGGTGTGTGTGATGTCCTTAGGTTAGTTAGGTTTAAGTAGTTCTAAGTTCTAGGGGACTGATGACCACAGCAGTTGAGTCCCATAGTGCTCAGAGCCATTTGAACCATTTTTTGACAACCACACAACGAAGTGTTCTTTTCTATTTGTGGCTATCTTATGACGAAATTGAATTTCTTGATTCGTTTTTTCTTTCTACCGTTTAGTTTTTGTAGGTATTGTGGATTACTCGCTCGAATTTCGGAAGTTTTATGAACGTGAACGCACACTTTCTCCGGCACCAGCGTGGCTGCTTTGATCCAGGCAGAGCCCCAGAACACAGGGCGCGCTTCTGAGGAGCGCGCCACGGCTCTGGGTCTTGTGATAGCAGCGCTGCGCGGAGGAGACAAATGCAGCGTAATTTCCACAAGGTGGGAGCAGTGTACACTTGGCGGGGCTGTGTATTTCAGGAGGCGAGGCTTCAGCTCGGAGGCTGAGTTATTGTTCGCATGAGGCTCTGCCGGCGCTATTCACACCGCAGACAAAGTGCACG
This sequence comes from Schistocerca cancellata, assembly GCF_023864275.1. Lineage (NCBI taxonomy): Eukaryota > Metazoa > Arthropoda > Insecta > Orthoptera > Acrididae > Schistocerca > Schistocerca cancellata. The sequence goes on from NC_064630.1 coordinate 571,161,555, forward strand.
CCGCGCGACTTGGCGCAACTGAATGAAGCCGTTAAGTTTATTGCCTTCCTGCAGCTCATAAACCAACCAGTTATGCCCGACACTAACATATGACTTGCCGCTTGTATTCAAGATGATGCACCAGCCTTCAGAGTACCGTAATAACAGCATTTACAAAATGAGGACAACTTTCAGAACGCTCGCAAATTCTCTGAAGAAGGTGAACAAAGTACCTCCATTATTCTGTGTCTTGTAGTAAATGATATAGAAATGCAAAAAGAAAGCGTTACAACTAGCTATGGAAATGAGAACGCCTGTGAACAAGTGACTTCCTAGCAATGCGTTAAAGACTAGAAAAACTAGTAACACACTTACGGAAGAAAATCCGAAAAACCAAAAAATAATTAATGTAAAGCAATTAAATTTCGGGAATACATTTGTCCAGCCATCGTATTTAAGCGATTAACATCACAAGTTAGTGCCACCGCGAAATAAGTACCGCGTCCTAAGTCAAACACTGCCAGGTCCGAACTGTACTGCTAGCGCTGGCTGAAACCCTGTACAACCTCTGATTTAGTCAGTTTATCCAGCTCCCATCTCCTTAAATTCCCACCTTTTTGCAGTTTCTTCAGTTTTAATCTACAGTTCATAACCAATAGATTGTGGTCAGACTTCACATATGCCCCTGGAAATGTCTTACAATTTAAAACCTGGTTCCTAAATCTCTGTCTTACCATTATATAATCTATCTGATACTTTCTAGTACCTCCAGGGTTCTTCCATGTATACAACCTTCTTTTATGATTCTTGAACCAAGTGTTAGCTATGATTAAGTTATGCTCTGTGCAAAATTCTACCAGATGGCTTCCTCTTTCATTTCTTACCCCCAATCCATATTCACCTACTATATTTCCTTCTCCTCCTTTTCCTATTCTCGAATTCCAGTCATCCATGACTATTAAATTTTCGTCTCCCCTCACTATCTGAATAATTTCTTTTATCTCATCATACGTTTCATCAATTTCTTCGTCATCTGCAGAGATAGTTGGTATATAAGCTTGTACTACTGTAGTAGGCGTGGGCTTCGTGTCTATCTTGGCCACAATAATGCGTTCACTATGCTGTTTGTAGTAGCTTACCCGGACTCTTATTTTTTATTCATTATTAAACCTACTCCTGCATTACCCCTATTTGATTTTGTATTTATAACCCTGTATTCACCTGACCAAAAGTCTTGTTCCTCCTGCCACCGAACTTCACTAATTCCCACTATATCTAACTTTAACCTATCCATTTCCCTTCTTAAATTTTCTAACCTACCTACCCGATTAAGGGATCTGACATTCCACGCTCCGATCCATAGAAAGCCATCTATGTCATCTCGAATGTCTGTGCCTTCATTATATGTTAACAGGTTCACTAAATCGTGTTTTTTGTTCCCACTCCAACCTATGGCCATCATTAGAGGACATAATGCAGTTGGTTCTAGTTTGTTGAAGGAATCATAGTAGAGCAGGATTCTTCAGTCACCTCAATAACATCCACCGTTAGATTTTTTTTCGACAGCTAGAGTCAACAGCATGATTCTGTGTGGGACAACCTGGCTGATAAGTATCATTTATGTTTAATTGTTGAAATTTCAATGATTATTGTAGTTTTTATACCACTGATAAACTCTGTTACTATAGGACCCGGCGTGGCACCTATTATCTGTTCTTCTTCTTTTATTATAATTCAGTGGAACTCAGTTACCACGCTGAGTATTGTGTAGTGAAGACGCCACTGACTGCAGCACTGCCGTGATCGTGGAACTGTGTGCATGGAGGAGTGGCCTGACCAATGCCACCACCATTACTGTTATTGTTCAGCTTAGAATCTTCATATATTAAATCAATAGAATCCAGTATTGACATGTAATGTTCTAAGTTTGTCTCTGGAATGTGCACTAACTTTTCTCATACGTCCAGAGGCAACTTTGCCTTAAGTATTTGTATCGTACCACTGTGCGAAACTGGTTCATCCCAATATCTAGTATTACTGTTTCCTTAACATAATTTCTTGTTCAGCAATAAAATTATCTACATTTTCACTTAGCATGCGAACAGATTCTTATATACAAGTTTGATCATCAGTTATATTTCTTATGGCCTCAGGAATGGCAAATGTGTGGTTTTCAGATCCGAAATTTCGGTTGTTAGAATATCGTGTTGCAATGACATGTCTGCCAAGTCTGTTGATAATTTTGTCAGTTTAGATGACATTTCATTTTGCTTAGATGACATTTCACTTTCCTGTAAGGATAAGTGCTCAAAATTCGTTTCCATCGTTGGCTCTACACTTCGATATAATGCCATGAATGGACCTTGTGCAATAATTTCTTCACTCTCAGCCTGCAACTCCATTTAGCTTGCTGAAGCCACGATATTTTCGATGGCAGTTTCAGCGAATTCGCTAGCTTCGGCGTATGATTCTACGTTATTCTGTGTTTCAGATTATATTTTTACATATTTTCCTATCTTTACCAAGACACAAAAATGGTTAAAATTATCAAATAAAATAACATATTTTAGTTTAATAACAGCGCGCAAATAATAATGTAGAACGTGAACTTTGTAGCAAGAAGATATGAATCTGTTGAAACACTGTGACAGCGTTAAGCCGTATTGTGCATACGCAACATAAAGTTAGCCATATTGTGCAACGTAATTTTACGAACATTAAAAATAATTACCAAAAAATTTAAATAACAAATTTTGAATGAAAATGGACTTTGAACAATTAATTTCGACTGGCAACAATTGTCATGTCCAAATGTTGTCGTTGCCTTACACATTGCACCATAATAAAGAGAATAAATATTAACTTCCAAAAAAAATTATTTTTGTATCAGAAATTCTTTTGCACAAATATTGTTTCCTTCAAATAAAATAAATTTGGTTCAACTTCAGGTCATCTTTTTCAATATTTCATAGTTTTCATTTAATACATGAAACTCAGAAAAACAATTTGTAATATTATGCTGATAATAAAATTTCATTCACAGAATATTTATAAAATGGTCCTGTAAGACGGTTGACCGCGTAATGTGTGCTGTCAGACGGTCGGCAGAGCAATATATCGGCTTTCTTTCAATGTGGATAATTATTTTATTACTGATGATAAAATATTGCTGAGATAAAGGATACATTACATTTCCGAGAAGGAAAGAAAACATGTAATGGAAAACATGTAATGGGAAAAACCATAGACATTCTTGAATCTACTCTTATGGCATAAAATGGTTCTAGCTTCAGGCCTAGCAGCCGTTGTTGGAAACCTTTGAAAAACCGCCTTACTGTTAATCATTAGTGCAAAAAGTTAGTTTTTCAGGATAATAATAATCGCAATCAGGCGACGTTAATAACATAGACTGCAAATGCGACTTACAAATACTGATATGAGAAGACAATGGCGCACTTATTGCGCATGATCGTTTGCTCACCGAACTGATATTTTCCAAGTAATTTACATGCCAAGAATAAAAAAAAAGGAAATAGAGTTCACTAGCACAGGACCACAAAGATTCGTACTATGCTACCAAAACACAGAGAAAATACTTTATTTAACATGAAGCACAAATTGCAGGAATTATAAAAACTTGTAATAGCAAGGCTCAAGGAATAACAATGCAGTTGATTTAGGGGAGAGTCCTACAGTACAGGCCTTTCACGTGTAAAATGTAAAATAGTTAAAAATTTGGGAGTTCGATGCAGTAATCTGATACTTAAACTAATGCCTTATGGATGGACATGTATTATTTCTCTGAAAGTTTACAAAAGTGACAGGTCATGTAGAAGTAAAAACAGATGGTTTTTCAGTTGGTACAAAAAGAGTGTTACAGTACCGGCCAATACCTCCAGAGGAAGATTTTCAGGCTTTATTGATAAATAACATTACACGAGTACAGAAAACGATTAACCACTTTATTATATAAACAAAATTCACTAATTCCAAAAACCATTGTTAGCTTATTGGAAGGATCACAAATAAAATACAATATACTTTCTTGGTAAACACAACCAACATGTGCCCATTTTTTACCTTTAGCGCATTCTACCCATTCTTCTTGAAACGATACACGGCCTTACACATATTGCGCTCTCGTCCGTTCCCATCAAATTGCAACTTCTTTTGACGCTTCGTGTTTGTTCCAACACTATTTGAATTATTTACTTGTTTGCTTCTGTTACGTGCAATTGACGTATGTCTATTGGGCACATGACCTGACTTAAAATCTCTTTCTGTTCTGACTTCGTTTGTCTTTTATCTTCGATTAACATCTTTTTTTCCTCCAACTGTTGCTTGCAGGGACAAGAAGTAAGAACTTCACTTCTCTGAGTCCTTTGCTTTCGTTTTTGGACTTTGACTTCTGGACACTTTGGTACAGAAGACATTTTCTCAATTACATTTCATGAAAGGAGAGAATACTGAACTAGAACGAAAGGAATGTTCACAGTTGAGAGGGGAGCGATTGGTTCATGACTGGAAAATGGGCGTGGTGCCGGAGTATTCTGATTGGAATTCTGACGTCAGAAATTAATTGAAGTAGTTGCTGAAGTTCGTGGTTTAAATGCGTTACTTGTTAAAGGGCCCAGTTTGGAAGGACAGCTGACGAAGCTCCCGATTCTGAGCTAACAGAGCTGAATTTCTGATCATTCATAGGAGCAGGTTCCTTAAAATGTTCAGCAGCAATAAAATCCAAGTCTATGACTATACTTACGTTCAAGGGTCAAAGTAAATGCAGACTGCGCTAAGACCCAATCTGCAGAGAGAAGAGTAGGCAATGTTCACCAGTCCACTAACATCTTTTTGGGAGTTTTTCAACGGCTGGTATTTTTTCATCCACACACTGCAGGCTTGATTGTATGCTGCTCTGAATGGCCGCATTATTGCTTCATCTATCGGCTGTGTGAAGAGGCAATCAGATCGTGTGTACGTGATGTTGTCTTTCGCACAGGATTACGTCGAGATCCTTGTGATTTGTGTGGCCACGCAATATAAGAAGCGCTGGGTCATCTTTAGTAAGATTCGTTTTTTCGACAAACAACACTAACCACTTTAGAAATGATGCAGATATCCAACCACCTTCTTAATCTGCGAAAATACCTTCTGAAGGAGGATCATTTTTCAACACTATCTATTCTAGATTTATTAGCGAAGACGAAAGAGGAGGAACAAAAATGCCTCCAGCAGCATTTTTACATAAGAGGACGGTCACGTTCCTTCCTCTCTCTCCTGACGTGATTTTGCTCACTTGTTCTTCCCCCTTTGTGATATGACCTTCATATCATTCGCATGAACTATTGAAATTCCAGTCTTGTCGCAATCATGAATTCTGATAAAAGAGAAACTGTATTTAGAAATCAGTTCTCTGTATTTCGTAAAGCAGCGCTCAGCTTGACGTCTGTTGAAGTCCAAAGCTCTCTGAAGGCTACGAGTTTCAGAACATCTAAGGGACAGTCCAGGATGCTGTACCATAAAACCGTACTAAACTTGCTTTCCGGCGTTTTTATTTGTTTACTGCATTGGTGAGGTACTTTTAAATGTTCACCAACACAAATGCTAACCTCAAGGGTTATTCCTACTAAATAGCATGAACCTGTTATATAAATCTTTCATGTACAGAACTAACTGTTTTTCCATATCATTGAATGTCTTCTTACCTGCCCATCTGTGGAGTTAGAGCCACAGATGCCCCTGATTTAATTACTTTTATGTGCTCCTCGGTACCATGAAAAGACTCAGCTCCCTGCATTGCTGTGATTCTACGCGATATTACTTCATTTACTAACATCCTCATGGTCTCTCTAGTCCATTTTCCTTTCATTTTCTCCTTATTATTAGTTTTCCCCTTACGTTCTGTCTGGTCGATACTGGAAAACAACTGGCCGGCTGATAATGTGCGACGTCACGCAATAAAAACGATGCCGATTGCGTATTGTTTAACACACGGCTACAGTATCCTTAAACAAAACAGTTACGATAAAGGTACAAACAAGTTCAGTTACTCATCTCACAAATGCTTACCAAGGTCTTGATACTTGAGACGCCTTGCTAAACCGCAGGACAGGACAAGTGGTTTAAATTGTGGAAAGAGGCCAAAATAAGCGGCTGTCAGTTACACTCGAAAATACAACTTTATTTATTTGACCTAACATTACAAGAACTAAGAAAATAAAAAAAAACACAGCATTAATTTTTGGAACTTAATAACCGGCTGAATACGCCAAACAATCTCATTCCTTAAGGGCAGGACCACTTTAATTTAAAATCAACTGAAAGCCAATAACTTAAGACTCAAACCAGAATCAGAAATTTAAAAGGCAGCAGGTGTTATCTTGAATCAGTTCCTTCAATTAGGCTGAAGGCCCAAACAATCTCACACCTTAAGAGCAAAACAACTTTAATTCTTTTTTTTAAATCGGCTGAAGTCCCATCTCTTAAGACTCAAACCAAAATTAAATTTTTAAAAGGCAAAAGGTCTTATCTTAAAACAGTTCTTTAATTAGGCTGAAGGCCTAAACAATCTGACACCTTAAGAGCAAAATAACTTTAATTTAAAAACCGGCTGAAGGCACATCACTTAAGACTCAACAAAATTAAATTTTTAAAAACGCCAAAGGCCTTATTTAAAACTGTTCTTTAAATTAAGCTGAGGGCCCAAACAATCTTACGCCTTAAGGCAAAACAACCTTATTTTAAAAATCGGCTATAAGTCATACGAATACAAACAACAAGAACAAATAAGAAAAGGCAGTACACCCGATGGCGTTCAGAAGTTTCCGAGGGTTGGCCTGGAATACAAACACACGCTCGCTTAGGTGAGACAGGCAGTCGGCCCAACCATTCTCGATCCGACGACAACCCAACCGACAGACAGTCAACGGACCCATCGACAAGATAACTTCCGCTCCACCCAACCAGCACACAACAGGGACTTCAATGGAACAACGTAGAAGGTATTGGCGCCCACAACCAATTATACATTGAGCTGTCAAACTACACACCGTGCTGGACAGCGACAACACGATGAGGAAAACACACTGCCTGAATTTACATCAAAGGCCAGGGCAGGTAACCGGAACGTTAGCGGCCACAAGGCAGAAGATTCCGCTCGTTCACTTCAATTCAAAATAGCCAAGTACAGTTAAACTCTACCGGAGGGTGGCCAAAATTTGTCAACTTGAAAACACACGTTGTTGCTCGTGGTAATGTCCCCACAGCCGACAACGAAATCCAAACGACACAATGTGAACAGTCGTGACTTGCTGGTAGATTAAGTCAAAACTCAACTTTCGTGTCGAGGATCGATGAGCCACGGACCTCGTAGCAATGGGAATAGCACCACACACTCCGATCGCGCATATACGCCGCAAGGGGTCCCAGCCAAACAACGCGCCACGGCGATTTCCTCGCTGCTCCACGCCAACTGACCAACTGGTGGCACACAACACAGGCGGAAACTATAAATGTCAAGCCAAAGATAGTACAAGGCGCAAATATCGATACACACCGCTGCTGCCAGTCGCGGAGAGAGAGGATAACAGCCTAATCGCGATAACCGCGGAAGACTAAACACAGAATAGCAACCAATTTCAACGCATAACATGAGCCAGCCACGGCTCAATACTAACTTCTTGTGCACTCCTCTCACACAAACAACATTAAACACGCAGAACTCACAAACAGCTGAACACAAGAGAAAATGCCCAACGTATCATGAATGGGATCATGGCGTCTTTCGGCTTACCCCTTGTATGTGTTGCCACTTATTACAAGAAACAAGAACTATCGATGGTCGGTACCCTAAGACGGTCGGTACTACAGGACTCTCGCCTAATAAAAAAAGATCGGAAATGTCTAGGAAAATAGAGAATATACCAGGATGAAGTTGATTTCCTTGGACGCAATCTCATTTCTCATGTCGAAATGTCAATTTCAGACATGGTAGCTGCTTGAAGTGGAATGTTGTGCTGCAAGCTGCAACAGCGAGGCGAATCGATACGAAAGTCAAGTCACTTTTAATGACCTTTAATACAAGGAATCTTCGCTTTGAAGGCTTGCCTGAAGCTAGAGGTTCAACGCTGGCATTCTGTAGTAATTTCTATCTTTACGTACTAACTTTCGGCAACCATGGTACGACTTCTGTGAATGTAATTGTGTTATTCAGATTCCCATTGATTTGGATCACATCTCCGATCACAAGACCATATTTTTCAGGGCATTAGCATATTACTAACAATGACTGTTAAACCATTTCTTCTGCATTTTCATTTAATAACTTTAGTTAACTGAGATCCTTGTTTAATTTCACAGAAACCGAATTCCTTGATCATTGTTTTGGTGGGTTTGGGAGATAATTATGTGAAATACATAGGGCCATTTTATTATTATTATTTTCGATTATTCCCCTTTAAAGAGAGAGTTTGAACTTGAATTCCTTTATGATGATTGTGTATGTTTTTTCTGTGCCCAAATTTTCCTCATGTGTTCACTGTGTTGTTTCTTTCGCTCCGCTATCCATTTGCATCCTGGTCTTTTCTGTGTTGTGGTGTCAAATTTATGTTTTTTGATGATGTTCTGAATTCAGTTCTATTTTCTGCATCGTTCACTGTTATGTGTGCTTGTCTGAGGTCCTCTTCAATTTCTTTTATCCATTTTGTTTTTCCCCTGCCTGAGTTGATGACTTTAAGAATTCGCTTTGAAATTCTGTTCTCATTCATCCTGTGGATATGTCCGTAGAACTGCATTCTTCTTTTCCTTATTGTATCCGTAATCTTGTCTTTTATATAATTCTGATGTTGGTCTCTTCTTCCAGATTCCTTGCTCTTGTATCGGGCCAAAAATCTTCCTGAGAATTTTCCTTTCTTGTTTCTCTATTTCTTTGATTTTAGTTTGCCCTCCTATTTGTGTTGTTTGAGATGCATACAGTGCCTCCGGAGGTACGACAGCGTTGTAGTGCCTCAATTTTGCGTTAATGGATATGCGTGATCGTCCCTTGCGAAAACCAGCCTGGTATTCTCCTATTTGTGCATCAGCTTGTTCTTCAAATCTATTCATGAGAACTTTTGATAGGATTTTACATGTGACCGCCACGAGTGAGATACCCCCATTATTTGGTTCAGGGCCACTTTAGTAAATCCAAATCAGGTTTCTTACTTTTAAACCACCTCCACCAATAAATATAAAACCGACAACTTACAACTGCGTATAGCAGTCGCAGACTCGAGTAGGAAGTGTACTCTATGCTGTGTGGCATGGGTTTATAGAAGGGCGTGCTGAAACTTAATCCCTCGGAATTTATGTAGAAACTCTTAAGGCTTTTTAAATAAAACATAAATTATTAAGATTCTTCATCTTTCTGCTCCATGTCGACAAATTGCAGCCATTTGCTGCTAGAGGCCTCCGAATTGTATTCTGTAACATGATGGTGTGTAACGCAACTGTCGGACGAGGAGGAGGAGGTTTTTGTTTAACGTCCCGTCGACGACGAGGTCATTAGAGACGGAGCACAAGCTCGGACTAGGGAAGAAAATCGGCCGTGCCCTTTCGAAGGAACCATCCCGATATTTGCCCGAAGAGATTTAGGGAAATCTCGGGAATCCTAAATCAGGATGGCCGCACGCGGGTTTGAACCGTCGTCCTCCCGAATGCGAGTCCAGTGTGCTAATCATTTTACTGTTGGTGTGCGAGAAACAGCGTGCTGAAATCGAGTTTCGGATTCTAAGAGTTCGTCCGCACGTGGAGCACGCTCTTCTTCAGCACGATAGTGCCAGACCAAACGGAAGCACTTTGACATCTTCAGCAATGCAATGCCTTGGGTTCACTTCATCGACCATCTTCCATAGAGTCCGGACTTGACCCCATCCTATTTTCAGCTGTTTGCCAAACATGAACACCTTCAAGGATTGCGCCTTGATCCAGATGAAGCGGTGCAAGAAAAGGTGACGTTGTGGCTCCATCAACAAACATTCTGCAGTGGCGGCATCAACAAACCGGTCTGTCGTTGGGAGAAATGTGTTCGGCGCCAGGTTGACTATGTTGAGAGATAAATATGTAAACAAAAAGAATAAAGACGTAAAATGTTTGTTTCATAAGAAAAGCTCTAATATTTTTCACATGAAAAATTGGGATGGATTACTTTTCAGCACAGCCTCGTATAACCCGCATCAGTGAAGCATAGATAGCGAAGCAACAAAATCCTTCGAGGAGCTTCGAGATGTGTGCGGATGAGAGAGAGACAGCGTAAGGGGTAACTTACACATGTTGGGGCGATCCCTGTTTTCATATATTTTTTGTGAAAGCCATGATCGCTTGATTTTACGACCTTTATTCCAATTAGCAGTTTCGACAGAATCGTGCTGTCATCTTCAGACTGGCGTTACACTTGGTGTAAATGTTCGCATACATGTGTCATCTACATTTTGAGAACAAAATGGAGTTTATCAATGTATTTACAATTTATTCTCAAAATGTAGAGGACAGATGTATGTGAAGATATACGCAAAGTGTAATACCAGCCTGAAGAAAATCATATAGTTCAAATGGCTCTGAGCACTATGGGACTCAACTTCTGAGGTCATCAGTCCCCTAGAACTTAGAACTACTTAAACCTTACTAAGCTAAGGACATCACTCTCATCCATGCCCCAGGCAGGATTCGAACGTGCGACCGTAGCTGTCGCGCGGTTCCAGACTGAAGCGCCTAGAACCGCTCGGCCATTGCGGCCGGCCCAGCCTGAAGACGATAGCACGATTCTGTCGAAACTAGTAATTGGAACAAAGATATTAAAATCAAGCGATGTTGGTTTTATCGTAACGGAATGTTCGTAAGCTGTGTACTGGTGAAAAGCGCGCAGCGAGAGAGAAAGAGAAAAAGAAGCTGTCAGCACAGCCGATGCGTGCGTGTGTAATGTGGAATTATTGTCGCCCCATTATGATGCTTTTCGTCTCATTTCCTACTATTACGCACTGAGCGAAAAATGTAACTTTCATAAAACCAACATTGATCTTTTTTATAAGAGGGGTTTTTCTCAGGGTGTGACGAAGCTTGATGTGCTTCGTTCTTTAGGCTGATATTATTTCGATGGAGCCCACGAAGAAGCCTTGCGGGGTCCTAGGGCACTGAGGAGCACACTTTGATTATAGCTGTGGTAGAGGTACTGCTCGGCAGATGAGATGCACCGCCACAAGATATGGTCACACTTGAAACCTCCCGGCATACACGCTTTTTCTTACTCGCCTTACTTCATATTAAAAAATACCTTATGCGAAGTTGGCTGCAGTGTTTTTGTAACCATTACAACAAGCTGTCTAAGGACTCCTGAAATGAAGAGTATTTGTTTTAACACGAGGATTGCGTGTAGCAGAGAGGGAAATCTGGGTTGTACGCGGGGTTAATAGTTCGTACAGCTGGCGCGCCTCGTTACGGATGAAGCGGGTTGCAGCGACTAGCGAGCGCAATTAGGCGTCACGTCACGGGCCCGATTACTGCCGCTGCTGCACCCCAGCGCAGCCCCTCTCACTCGCCGCCACGCCGTTCCGTCCGTTCTCCCCCCTCGCGTACCTAATAGCCGGCGCGCTATCGCTAAGAAAAGCGGCTTACTCCATAAATAAAAGCCGCCTCGCAATATGTCGGCGGGGCGGTCACAGTGTAACAAGGTGGAGGAGGTGGAACTGAGCGCCGCCGCCGTCTCTGTCAGCCCCGGCGCGGGCGGCGGTGGAGGCGGAGGCGGCGGCGGCGGAGGCGGAGGGGACACAAAGCCGTGCGCTCGTCTCTTTTGATTCGTGGGATTAATTGAAATGCCTGGCATTCCACGGCTGGTGCGCTACAGTGGCGCGCTCCCCCCACCCCGCCGCCGCCGCGGCTGTTCCACGCGTGGGGCCCGCACCCCCACCAGCCAGCAGCTGTCGCGCACGCGCAGACGCGGCCGGCCGCCCTCCACCGAGTCGCCGGCATTCGTCTGTCGCGCGGCTATCCACGCACCCACCCGTGCCGAGCCGCGCGTGGCCGCCACGGCCATAATCTGAACAGGTGACTCGCGGGAGGCGTTAGTCTTCGGAAAAAAAATGACCTATTGGCGATGTAGATTTGTGACCGACTGATTATCTTATTAAGGAAATACATTTCCTGTATGAGTTCGTGATCATTGTGTTGGGAAATTCCCATTACAAACTTCTATGACTTGTAGAGAGGAGTTCCAATTCAGATTTGTGACGCGTCCTGGTCTGCTGAGAGTAAAAGAAAAGTTGCTTGTCCTGGTATGCAGTACGGTAGAGAACAAACCTGCTTGCTTCTGCATAAGCATCTTCTGTTCTCGGTAGCTGCGCTGGCTCCGAAATAGGCTGAAAAATGTTAGTTGTACTAACAGTCTATAGCAATTTTGTGGTCGACACCACAGGTACATTTAAAACACTTAAAGTATACTCTTGGTGTAAAGTATTCACTGATATGGCCAGTTTCAGGTCTCAAATATAGTTCGAATTAAAGGAAAGCAGATTCTTGCATAGTACACTCCTGGAAATGGAAAAAAGAACACATTGACACCGGTGTGTCAGACCCACCATACTTGCTCCGGACACTGCGAGAGGGCTGTACAAGCAATGATCACACGCACGGCACAGCTGACACACCAGGAACCGCGGTGTTGGCCGTCGAATGGCGCTAGCTGCGCAGCATTTGTGCACCGCCGCCGTCAGTGTCAGCCAGTTTGCCGTGGCATACGGAGCTCCTCTTTAACACTGGTAGCATGCCGCGACAGCGTGGACGTGAACCGTATGTGCAGTTGACGGACTTTGAGCGAGGGCGTATAGTGGGCATGCGGGAGGCCGGGTGGACGTACCGCCGAATTGCTCAACACGTGGGGCGTGAGGTCTCCACAGTACATCGATGTTGTCGCCAGTGGTCGGCGGAAGGTGCACGTGCCCGTCGACCTGGGACCGGACCGCAGCGACGCACGGATGCACGCCAAGACCGTAGTATCCTACGCAGTGCCGTAGGGGACCGCACCGCCACTTCCCAGCAAATTAGGGACACTGTTGCTCCTGGGGTATCGGCGAGGACCATTCGCAACCGTCTCCATGAAGCTGGGCTACGGTCCCGCACACCGTTAGGCCGTCTTCCGCTCACGCCCCAACATCGTGCAGCCCGCTTCCAGTGGTGTCGCGACAGGCGTGAATGGAGGGACGAATGGAGACGTGTCGTCTTCAGCGATGAGAGTCGCTTCTGCCTTGGTGCCAATGATGGTCGTATGCGTGTTTGGCGCCGTGCAGGTGAGCGCCACAATCAGGACTGCATACGACCGAGGCACACAGGGCCAACTCTCGGCATCATGGAGTGGGGAGCGATCTCCTACACTGGCCGTACACCACTGGTGATCGTCGAGGGGACACTGAATAGTGCACGGTACATCCAAACCGTCATCGAACCCATCGTTCTACCATTCCTAGACCGGCAAGGGAACTTGCTTTTCCAACAGGACAATGCACGTCCGCATGTATCCCGTGCCACCCAACGTGCTGTAGAAGGTGTAAGTCAACTACCCTGGCCAGCAAGATCTCCGGATCTGTCCCCCATTGAGCATGTTTGGGACTGGATGAAGCGTCGTCTCACGCGGTCTGCACGTCCAGCACGAACGCTGGTCCAACTGAGGCGCCAGGTGGAAATGGCATGGCAAGCCGTTCCACAGGACTACATCCAGCATCTCTACGATCGTCTCCATGGGAGAATAGCAGCCTGCATTGGTGCGAAAGGTGGATATACACTGTACTAGTGCCGACATTGTGCATGCTCTGTTGCCTGTGTCTATGTGCCTGTGGTTCTGTCAGTGTGATCATGTGATGTATCTGACCCCAGGAATGTGTCAATAAAGTTTCCCCTTCCTGGGACAATGAATTCACGGTGTTCTTATTTCAATTTCCAGGAGTGTACATTAGTCCATAGAGTGTTAAATTGTCCTAGTCAAGTAAACACAGAACACAGTTCAGTGGTTCAAAACGATACACATGTGCCAAAAATTTAATGTATCAGTTCACCATATCACTGTCCTCATATACAGTTAAGGATAGTACGCAAAAATAATTTGTATATCTGTAAACCCTGCCCTGCTAGTCAGTTCATATGAGCCGGTCGGAGTGACTGAGCGGTTGTAGGCGCTACAGTCTGGAACCGCGCGACCGCTACGGTCGCAAGGTTCGAATCCTGTATCGGGGATGGATGTGTGTGATGTCCTTAGGTTAGTTAGGTTTAAGTAGCTCTAAGTTCTAGGGGACTGATGACCTCAGAAGTTAAGTCCCATAGTGCTCAGAGCCATTTGAACCATTTTGTTCATATGAGTCAATAATGACTGTGTTCTTCTAAAAGTTCTCACTCGAAGTTAATTAGTAACTACTGTCACAGAAGTCATGAATTAAACCCACGAGTGAAGAAAACGAGCCGGCCGCGGTGGTCTAGCGGTTCTGGCGCTGCAGTCCGGAACCGCGGGACTGCTACGGTCGCAGGTTCGAATCCTGCCTCGGGCATGGGTGTGTGTGATGTCCTTAGGTTAGTTAGGTTTAAGTAGTTCTAAGTTCTAGGGGACTTATGACCTGAGATGTTGAGTCCCATAGTGCTCAGAGCCATTTTTTTTGAAGAAAACGAACTGTACTCAATATATGCGAATATTTCAGAATATTAGCAACTGGACTACGGCACATGGCTCACGACAACGGACACAGGTGTTTCTCCTTTTACTCTCAGCCGCAGGCAGACTGCCTGACCTCAGATGTACTAGGTCTAGGTCTAGTTTCGCCTATGAAGTGTGTTTTACACTACTCATTACTGACGGCAGCCATCTTAAATAAAATATTTTACGACTCTCAAAATATTTAACTTTATAATTAGTCAGTTAATTATCAAATGCTACCCGTCAAATAAAACATATAAGATTTATCAACAAGATTATAATACCACAATGCAGAACCTTGCAGTAATTTTGACATAATTTTAACTGAAGTTAGCAAAGGTCTAAAGCTTCAATGTCAATTAATTCGGAAGATAATTAGTTTCAGACAATTTTAGATATCTTACGGAAAATTTGGAGACATATACGTTCAAATGACAGGCGTTAATATGCTGCAATATTTTCCCTACCGCTCACTAAATATGTACTGTCGAACTGTATGAAGAGTTTCAACTAACAATCTTTCATAATTAACAACATTTCTGAGTTAACTAATTAGGTCATTGCGACTATATTAGTACGCAGTGTGGAATGAGCAACGAAATTCAGTCAGACCAAGCTTATTTATGAATCTGAAATTACTGTACACTCACTGGGTACTAGGTACCATCATATTGTCATTATCATAGTTTATCAAAAAATTTAGAAATCTTGGGAGGCAGAAAAACATAGCAGATGAGAGTGAATACTCAACTTGCTTCGTCTCAGATAGGCGGTATGACGTGCGCTACGTCAGACGGTCACCTAATGTCAACGTTTGCCTTGCTGCGAGACTTATTCAGTGGCTGTGAGTCTCCGATACAGTTCCAAGATGCTACTCCAGGCGGGTGTAAAATGAAAGTGCGCACAACGGAAATACTGGACGCGAAAATGAAGATTTGACCCTGTTTGACTATCCCCTGAAGCAGATCTTAGGATCTGTTAATGGTGATTATCTCCTTCTTGCTCTTTAATATATAAATTACAACATAAACATAAATTAATGATTAAGGGAAATAGTAACCAGCAAATGATAAATGCAGTTCCCGCTTATACATTTATTGTAGATTAAAATCGCTTTATATATATATATATATATATATATATATATATATATATATATATATATATATATATATATCAATGACCAATGCACATAAAGAGATATAAATGAATTTCCTAACTAATACGATTGATCAATTGCTCAAATCTGCTCCTTTTTATAGCTACGCGATCTAATATAAATAATGCTAAATGCCTGACATCAGCTACGTCCCAAACACTAGAAGACACTATTTTCAAAGATGATCTACAGTGGTGTGCAACCTCAGTGGAAATACAACTTACGTGATCACAGCTGTTTAGCCTTATAGCCCTAATAAGCAGAAGCAATTAGTAATATCACCGTATGTACCGCGTCCGGTGCATCGGAGTGATGGTTCTCGTACACGTCTGCGAAGATGGAAGGAACCCAGCCACAAAATAAAACTCTTTCAAACATTAGGACGGCAGAAGGGGGTCCTCTGATTATTATAACCTAATACTGTCTTCTCCTCTCTGCGTTCTACAGACAAGAAATGCGAACTCCCAGCCACAAGGACGGAATTCAGATAACGTCGCTACGTGAGTATAGACAGAAAAAGTGCTCTCAATCACTGAACGCTGCGTACTCAACGACGACTTCCTACCCGGAGGCGAAGTCCAGAATTGTATAAGTTTGCAACAGTGCAGTGCCTAAACGTTCTAACTACAAAATCTCCTGAGAGCAAAGACAGCAAGTTCGTCTGTACCGACGAAAGCTGATACTGAGCGACCGTCAAACCCGGGCGCTCAAAACGGAAGACCTCTTTCTCTCCACTGCTGGCTTCCCAGCAAAGCTCGGCTCCCCTGCCTCGTAACTCAGAAGGCGAATCATATTCCCGAAACCCCGGAATATTCTCCCTCTCTACAGATTATCCCGAACGCCGACCAACCATATTTTAGTCTTTTTTCGTCCAGCGCGGAAAGTTTGCGAGGAAATGCCTATACTCATACAGTGGTACGCTTCTCAGAGTAAAAATCCTCGGAAATAATCCAGCCTGCGATTTCGGAGGTAGCGCTTCCTCATTCCTCTCTGCTGCGTGCAAGATTTTCTGAGTTTCCAAAGTATTATCCGGTTATCCTTATGGCCCCACTAGAACACTGGCCGGCCGCCGCTCTATCGTGCTTCCGCGCTCAGGTGCACAGACCGTCCGTCTTTGCACTTCCTGTGTGAAGCAGGACCAACACACCTGTGCGGGCTTTTCCACCCAGGGCTTGAGTTACGCCTGCCGTTCCATTTCCACTGGCGTTCCAATCTCTACTAGTATAGGCAATCCTTCATTACGCCGTTTTGATAATAAAGACACTCCGTCACCTTTCATGCCATAAGCGTTAACCATTATTTACAAGATGTACGTGACAATGTCAGTCTTCTTTAAAAATTCATATATACAATGCACAACCTATCAAATGATACCTAATTCCGGTTGTAAATCACGGCTAAGTATGTAGATGAGTACTTGCAAGGTGCGAAATCATAGCCACGTTACACAGTGAACATGGTCCGATACACGTTTTAGGAATACGCAGACATGTTCCTTGCGTATGGCGAAGCTCGAGGTAACGGAAGAACAGCAAGTCGGGTGCATCACGAACGATTTCCATAACGTAGCACGCCATCGCACAAACTTTTTGCCCAAGTTACGCAGAAACTCCGAGAAACAGGTACCTTCACCGTGAGAAGGCAGGACTGTGTTGCTCCACGGCAGTGCCGAAAGCCCAAATTTGAAGAAGATGTACTGTACCGCGTTGAAGATAACCTGTCAATGAGTACTCGAACAATTGCGCGTGCAATTTTTGTTAGTCACAGTATCATCTGGGACGTTCTGCGTGTGGAACAATTACATCTGTATCACTTACAAAGCGTACACGCTACGGGTCTGGCCGATTTTCCACAACGCCTTATCTACTGCCGTGATTCCTGCACCGCTACATCTACACTCCCCTGTTTCCACGTCGAGTGCTGCTCACAGGTGAATGGGAGTTTGCTAGGGACTGCGTTCTGAATTCGCGAAACACCCACGTCTGGGCAGACGAAAACCCTCGTGCCACGCATGTTCAGGGATTTCAGCTCCGGTTTAGTATTAACGTGTGGGCAGGTATCCTGGACGGTCATGTGATTTGGCCACACCTGCCTCCACTCAAGCTAACTGGCCCTGCATGTTTGATCTTCCTACAAAATGTATTGGACCCATTCTTAGAAGCTTATGAAACGTCCCCTTAGAAAAATTATACAAGACTATGCTTAAACTGACACACAATATTTTTAGCGCAACGCAATCTGACTTTCAAAAATCCCTACAAAAGAATGGCCCTGACTAACATTAACCTATACCTTTCACAAATCACTTACCTCGCCAAAAATCTTCGTTACTCGAACTACTGCAATACAGCGAGCGCCACTACTGCCAGCTAAATAAAAGATCCAAACTACTGAAGGCACTAACTACTGATAGGCATAGTTAGCAAATGAAAGATTTTAATATAGAACAAACAATGTATTTACCTTAATAATCATAATATATATAGCAGTTCATGCCATCCAGTCTTACAAATTTCAAATCTCCGCCATTTCTCTCTCCACATCCACCACTGCTGGCGGCTCACCTCCAACTGCGCAACGCTACGCGCTGTTCACATCCAGCTGCCGCTGCCCAACACTACAATGGCAGACAACAATGCAAACTAGCCACAGACTGCACACAGCACAGCCAATGATTTTCATACAGAGCGCTACGTAACGTTGCCAATAAGAAAACATAAACAGCCGACTTACAAGCTGTGTCACTGAATGTCCGTCAGGAAATGCAGTTTGGTGCGCCGCGTCACATCTCGAGTGCGGTTCGGAGACATCTCATCAGACGATTTGACGAAAGATGGACAGGCCGAGGTGGTCCAACCGTGAGGCCGCCGCAGTCGCCCGATTTAACTTCTAAGGTCTGCTTCTTGCGTTGTCGTATGCAAAATTTAATTCACGAGACTCGTGTAGAAACAGAAGAGGCCCTGCTGGCACGAATTCTCACCAATGCACTAGGAACTGAAGCCGGCCGGTGTGGCCGTGCGGTTCTAAGCGCGTCAGTTTGGAACCGCGTGACCGCTACGGTCGCAGGTTCGAATCCTGCCTCGGGCATGGATGTGTGTGATGTCCTTAGGTTAGTTAGGTTTAAGTAGTTCTGAGTTCTAGGGGACTGATGACCTCAGTAGTTAAGTCCCATAGTGCTCAGAGCCAGCCACTAGGAACTGAAGAGACTGCAGGTGGGAGGGCGAGTGTGTACCAGAACATGCTTCGCAGGTACAATGTCTGTAACAACGTTACTGGTCGCCACATCTAGCTGCTGTTGTCATGCATTAGTACTGTTCTGTACGTACGGTTTGCAGGGTTCTTTTTTGTTTCGGTAAACATGTAATGATTAAGTCTCAATACAAAAAAATGTACTTAAGTCATAAATGGAGGTTTCGTGATGTTTCCTTTTGAACTGTTACCTACTTATTGTACTGTGTCACGCCAAATTCAATTCCTTAAGCAGAGGTGGATGAGACGAACATCTGAATTGAAACCGACGTAGTATGGGCACGGGTTCCTGTTCCAAATATTATGTACTCACGCCCCTCTATAAGTCCTAGAAATCTGTAACGGTAATTTCCGAATAGCTTGTAAAGCCGTCTAGATCAGTGAGTGGTAAGCCACTTGGTCCCTACCGTCCACTAGTGGGCGTCCCAGTTTTCACTGTGGGAGGTAGGTGGTATGAATTTTTAAGAAAATTCATTATGTTTTCATAAAATTTTGATTTAAAGTATCTGGTAAGTAATTACTGTATTATATGATTAATCTTCCTGAAACTCTGCTGTCTAAATTTTATAAAGTAAAATTGCATACTCAGTAAATGTCTGAAGATGGCCTTGTAAGCCGAAAACCGGTTTACAATAAAAGTAATATTGTAGAACAAAAGCAAACTGGTGCTTTCATTTATTAAAATTGCATACCTGTTTTATAAATCATCATTACAGGGGAACCATTTGGCGGTTAGAACACCTTACTACTAACAGAGATACAAACGTGGGCGATAGGTAAAAACGGTTGACTACCACCGTCTAGATCGTTTAATACAGGATGCTGGATAAGTTGGCGACATGAGCCTCAAGAAGTAATATCGTGTTGACATACAGCACTATTTGCTGTAGTTCCAAAGAAAATGGGACTCACTATTTGACGATGCGATATGGTATACACACTGCAGTTTTCTGGCGGTACAAGGAGTTTTCATGAAAGACATGTGGATTTACAGTTGACCAACTCTTGTGCTTTGAGTATTCTCGTATCCAGTAAGTTAAACTTTATTAATAAAGAAAACATGGCCCGGTTCAGAGATTCCTTTGATATCAACAAATGGCGAAAACCACGTTAATTTAATCCTGTGCCTTCAGTTTCAGCAGAGTACGAACATGAGGTAAAAGGAACTATAAATTCTGTGTCGCTTTCTGACCACTACCATTCTAAACCTGAGGTTGAACAGATAGTCTCCTCAAACTTTTTGCCGGCAAACGCATCACTACAATCATCACCTCAGCTGATATGGCGTCCGTCAAAATGGTGGGTCTCCTGATTTTTTCTTGCCTACAACTGATCCGCATTCCTGAAAACTGCGATTAATCTGATCATTATTCAATTCTTCGGCATTGCCGTATCTGGGTATTTTCCACGAAATGCGTCTACAACACGTGCATAAGAAAAGATGGCAAAATACTGTTAAACAATGAAAAGTGGTTGCTCTTGAAAGAAATGACACTTTTAGCATGCAATGAACTGTTCAATACTAGAGACGTCATGTGACCTGTATCCGTTATATCGATGTCTTCGTTTGTTGCCGATAGTATCTGTGGTGTCGTCTCACGGTGGCTAATCAAACGAATGTAATGCAGCTCCTATTTGTAGGCATATTTACTTTCATGTGCGCTATGGTCGTTTCGGCTAATGTCATCATCAGATCTGGAATTAAAATTGAAATAACACAAAGAACCGGGAAGTCTACGATTCCTTTTTATGTTTCCATCTTCTGTTGATTGATAACGTGTAACAAATTTCTCTCGTTCCTTCATGTTCCTTTAATTTTTTACAGCATAATTTTGTGCTGACAACGCAGCGTGTACATAGTTCACAATTTGGAGCTTGTGCTTTTAGTCTCATGATGACCATTGGGTGGCCAAAACTGGTTACTACACTCTGAAATGCTTTTCTGATTGTTGTCATAAAGAAGTAAACAGATGGTTCACAGCGATATATACCGGTAAAATTTTCCCGACCTCCCAACTACGTCACGGGGTTAAATATCCACAAGTTTTCGACTTAGTGCTCCTCAGGGCAGCGATGACGTCAGGGGCGGCGGCTGTGTGAGCAAGACATCACCAATCGCACGATAGTCACCACTTGACAATGGCCAAGGAGCACTCGGCCGAAACCTCGTGGATGTTTAATTGTAAGGGACAATGAAATGAAAACAAGACAGACTGAAAAAGATAAGTGAACTGTTTATTATTTCGAAAGTAATCGCTTTAGCTGTATATACCACTGTGAAATGAGACAGCGATGCCTTCATGAGTCGGTTGCCAATAAAACCATGGCTGTGCTCAGGTGTGCAAGTCTTTGTCTGAAGCAAATCAACGGTCACAAATCTCTTCAGGGCTCCAAAAATGTGGAAATGGTATGGCGAGAGATCGGGACTGTACGGAGGATGCGTAAGGGGTTCCCAGTGTAACTTCTACAGCATAGTCGAAACAACTTCGACAACATCTCGGCGGGCATCATCCTGCAGCAAAACGATGCCATCCATCAGTATTCCTGGGCTTTCGGGCTTGGCTGCACGCTTCAAGTTTTGCAAGGTGTCCACGTAACGCTGTGCGTTAAATTGCGCCGCCGTGTCCCAGAAAGTCAATGAGCAGCGGGCCATTGCAGTCACAGGAAAACGTCATCATGACTTTCCAGGAGCTGGCGTACACGGCTGTGGCATATGTGCCTCATAAGCTTATAAATACAATGTATTCCTGTTCACATGTACCAGCGATGCAGTAAACTGTGAAATGAAGCGTGAAGGTTAAAATGTGTGCTTGAGAATCACCCACGTTTGAAGCTGGCTAATTGTACAGATAATAAACAGATTGCAGTATCCTTGGATCATGTTTTCATACTCAAAAGTTACTTTTGTCCTTAAGTTTTGCGTGCCAGTGTAGGGTATAACTGCTTTGACAGAGGCACTTGCATATAAAAGTAAAGTTGTGAATGAGATATCATTAAGAATAATAAATAATTTACCATCCTAATTTTGCACAAAGAGTGAGAATGATTATTTAAAAATATGTTACAAGTATTCAAACTTACAGATAAAAATACGTACGTTATCATGAACCCATACTGACAGCACATATTGCTTAGATTATAGTTATCTTAACAATGTAGTAGAAAATTGTGTATATCGTAGAGATGGATATGCGGATCAGCTTCCACTTTGTGAACTAGACGCTGCTCTTCAGTGAATATTATGCCGAGCGGTTCTAGCCACTTTAGTCCGCAACCGCGCTGCTGCTACGGTCGCAGGTTCGAATCCTGCCTCGGGCATGGCTGTGTGTGATGTCCTTAGGTTAGTTAGGTTTAAGTAGTTCTAAATCTAAGGGACTGATGGCCTCAGATGTTAAGTCCCATAGTATTTAGAACCATTTTTAGTGAATATTATCTTACACGAAAATTCCAACACACAGACATAACAGAAGACGGGCAGATGACAGTAGAAAACGTGCAGAAGCAACATGAAAGGCAGAAAGAGAGAAAGGAAGATTAAGGTTGAAAGGTCCATTGCGGACGGGATTATCAAAGATGGAGTAATATGCATGCGCGTCTCTGACACTGTAGTGCATGAGAAAGTCTAAACGAGGCCTTCATCTGGCAGTGGTAATGATGATGGTCATATAGTAATGCAGAAATACATACTTAATATGCATGTGTTAAGTGCGTACTATATGTGGACGGGTTTTGCAACAGAACAAAGTATTCAAACACTGCAAGGATTGATGATATACAAATAACAAAGAAATGCAATAAGTATGTGTGCATAAGAGCAGAGTTGCACATCATGTTATGTAGAATATCTATAGTACATGCCATGAAGCGATGAAAATTAGCCGGGCGGGGTGGCCGAGCGGTTCTAGGCGCTACAATCTGGAACCGCGAGATCACTACGGTTGCAGGTTCGAATCCTGCCTCGGGCATGGATGTTTGTGATGTCCTTAGGTTAGTTAGGTTTAAGTAGTTCTAAGTTCTAGGCGGCTGATGACCTCAGAAGTTAAGTCTGATAGTGCTCAGAGCCATTTGAACCATTTTGATGAAAATTCACGTTATGTAATTTAATGCTGCTGCTAGAATTAACTGTAATTATGTAGAGAACAGCGACGGGAGAAAGTGTGGATAGCTCAGTTCGTAAGAACACTGGCTGCCAGATGCAAGTTCCATGATTCGAGTCCCGGTCCGGCACGCAATTTTAACTTGCCAGAAAGTTACATACTGGCGCTGACTGGAAGAATTCTCATTTGGCTTATTCTGGAGTATTGTCCGCTATTACCAAGCCCTGTCGACGGAAGAGAGAGAAGACACAAAGAAGAAGGTTCGATTCGTCTTGCGTTTGTTTGATCAGTGTGAAGCGTGTCCTCCTTCTTACACTTTAAGCTCTGAGATCACAAGAGGTTGTGACTTCAGTTTCTATGCCCTGAAATGTTACCCATTTAAATTAAATCTGACCCATATGTGAATAAAGGCAATCTGTCTGAAACGTTTTAAGTTTCGGTTTAGTACGTACTTCTGCAAAGAGAAACGGACTTTTAAGAAAAGGAGTGTTAATCAGAGTTCCCCAAGACAGAACTGAAATTAGTCCTCGCTGTAGGCCGCATGCAGGTACTAAGTATGCACGTAAAGGAATCGCACCTCGTAGATACAATTCGTGCAATGAAAATGTTTTGCTGTCTGTGCCCTACATCACTCAATAATAATCGCAGAATCCTGAGCTAATGTGGTAACAGAAATCATCTCGATATGTGCCTCTGCGCTGACTTGCGTCTCAAAGTTCAACTGCAGCAGAAGTTTGCCTGCATAGTTGGAATTGTTATTTAATAAAACTTCGATCTATGCTTAAGGAAAGATGTTTCCTGAGTCTTTAAATACAATAAAAACGAATGTGGCACGTTTCGTGAAGTATTTCAATAAGTGAACTCATGTGGAGCTACGGAACATGTGAGAGGTTAACCTAAACAAAGATCAGGGAAAGCGTTAAACTTGTGAAAATTCCAGTTTTGCTAAACGTAATATAACGACCAGTATTCAAGTACAAGTTAACGTATTTCAAGTGCAAGTACAGTTCAGCAGACATGCGTGTTTACACTGTCACTGTATACAATACACAAAGTAAAATCGCTACATATTAGTTAATACTAATATGTAGTGAATTTATTTTGTGTATTGTATATAGTGTATACAGTGTATTGTATACAGTGTCTGAAATACTTTATGTGTGGAAGAGCAATGAGATAAACCAGTTGAAACATTGGCTGACTGGATGGAAATTGGATATTGATCCCCATGTTTCAAGGAAGATGAACACACATGTAAGACCTAACTTTTTCTACATTAAGCGGGACTGCAAAATAAATCACAGAAATAAATCTAATTCTTCATAATCTGAAATGCAACTTAAAGTGAAAAGCATCACAAGACAAAGCGTCCGTACTAACGGCGCGTTGTCATCATGGCAGCTGTGAGAAGGGACTGTCCTGGCCACCTGCTAGAAGGCATGAAGGACCAGGTAGATGACAAGGGGTTGCCTACCTACAGGTGCGTAGGTTTTAGAGGGACCCTTTGCCGTTTTATTCACATGTGTGACAATGTCGCAACCATCGGTGATCACGCCACATCAGGGCACGAAACAGGATGGCTGAAAAAAACACAACCACCCTTCGCTGCTTCCGATCGCGTTCAGATTTCGTCGAATGGCGTCGAACTGTCTTTATTAGTTCCAAACTGTACGCTAGAGCAAAACTTCAGGTCACACTGTACTCCATAGGGGTGCGATCAAATTCAATGGAGTTCCTGGTTCACAGAGTCCTTAGGAAGCATTGCAAAGCCTGCGGGATATCAGCAGTTTTAAAGATGACCACGAAAGCCGTCCCGTTGTACATCGCACCACGAACTATCGTTTCCAGCCGCAAAATGTGTGTGGATCAACATCTCAAGGGAAGGCGTGGTTTCGTTGACGGCCTTTATGCTACCCTCTGAGGCCTTTCTGAGTCAGTTCTGAGAGGCGTCGTGTCTGAAATACACTCCTGGAAATGGAAAAAAGAACACATTGACACCGGTGTGTCAGACCCACCATACTTGCTCCGGACACTGCGAGAGGGCTGTACAAGCAATGATCACACGCACGGCACAGCGGACACACCAGGAACCGCGGTGTTGGCCGTCGAATGGCGCTTGCTGCGCAGCATTTGTGCACCGCCGCCGTCAGTGTCAGCCAGTTTGCCGTGGCATACGGAGCTCCATCGCAGTCTTTAACACTGGTAGCATGCCGCGACAGCGTGGACGTGAACCGTATGTGCAGTTGACGGACTTTGAGCGAGGGCGTATAGTGGGCATGCGGGAGGCCGGGTGGACGTACCGCCGAATTGCTCAACACGTGGGGCGTGAGGTCTCCACAGTACATCGATGTTGTCGCCAGTGGTCGGCGGAAGGTGCACGTGCCCGTCGACCTGGGACCGGACCGCAGCGACGCACGGATGCACGCCAAGACCGTAGGATCCTACGCAGTGCCGTAGGGGACCGCACCGCCACTTCCCAGCAAATTAGGGACACTGTTGCTCCTGGGGTATCGGCGAGGACCATTCGCAACCGTCTCCATGAAGCTGGGCTACGGTCCCGCACACCTTTAGGCCGTCTTCCGCTCACGGCCCAACATCGTGCAGCCCGCCTCCAGTGGTGTCGCGACAGGCGTGAATGGAGGGACGAATGGAGACGTGTCGTCTTCAGCGATGAGAGTCGCTTCTGCCTTGGTGCCAATGATGGTCGTATGCGTGTTTGGCGCCGTGCAGGTGAGCGCCACAATCAGGACTGCATACGACCGAGGCACACAGGGCCAACACCCGGCATCATGGTGTGGGGAGCGATCTCCTACACTGGCCGTACACCACTGGTGATCGTCGAGGGGACACTGAATAGTGCACGGTACATCCAAACCGTCATCGAACCCATCGTTCTACCATTCCTAGTCCGGCAAGGGAACTTGCTGTTCCAACAGGACAATGCACGTCCGCATGTATCCCGTGCCACCCAACGTGCTCTAGAAGGTGTAAGTCAACTACCCTGGCCAGCAAGATCTCCGGATCTGTCCCCCATTGAGCATGTTTGGGACTGGATGAAGCGTCGTCTCACGCGGTCTGCACGTCCAGCACGAACGCTGGTCCAACTGAGGCGCCAGGTGGAAATGGCATGGCAAGCCGTTCCACTGGACTACATCCAGCATCTCTACGATCGTCTCCATGGGAGAATAGCAGCCTGCATTGCTGCGAAAGGTGGATATACACTGTACTAGTGCCGACATTGTGCATGCTCTGTTGCCTGTGTCTATGTGCCTGTGGTTCTGTCAGTGTGATCATGTGATGTATCTGACCCCAGGAATGTGTCAATAAAGTTTCCCCTTCCTGGGACAATGAATTCACGGTGTTCTTATTTCAATTTCCAGGAGTGTATTTCCGTCAGCCACAATAAGAGAAACGCATGATTTCATAGCTGGACGTAGTGGATCTGACCTCCACCGCGGGTACGTCAAAAGGTGTGAAGTATGGGTAAGAGTGGCTGCGACGACCTTCCCATCGTGTGACGCGCCTTCACTGGTGTTAGGCAGAGCTTTGATAGAGTTTGGTGCGAATGTGACTTCGTTAACCCACCTCACACCTCACGCGAATTTGTGAGCTCTGGCCTTTTTCGTATGCTCTTTGAAGCATCGCCGTGCCCAAAGGTGACGTCGCAGGGCGCCGCGCTTTTGCATCACTACGGAGGGATGTTGTAGGCGCCTTTGAACCAAATTTCAAACTTGCACGCCGCAATGAGAAATAATTACGGGATTTCTAAAAAGTCAACCTTTAATTATCTTGCGCAGTGCAAAAAAATTTAAAGGGCGGGCGAGATTTCCTTCGGTTGGTAGCTAAACTAGAGTTAGAGCTTTGTGAATGCTATTTATTAAGCTAAAATTTTGTACAAGATACCGGTAATCCAAGTGTCGGATCGTTTTCCAAACTAGGCGCTAAAGGCGACGCGCAGCAGACGGCTGCGCCCCGTCCCGTGGCCTGGTATCTCTCCTTAAGGAGATTCCCCTCCCTCTTTAACGCGGCGCGCGCCGCCGCCCTTGGTCTGGGACGAGCTAATTAAAACTTTGTCCGGCACAATTTCCGCTGTATTTCACACCGCAACAAGACCCCCAGCTGCACCCGAGAACCGCAGCGAGCCGGCTGCGCCGCAAACCAGCCACCGTCTTCTTAATACGCCTGTCTGCCCGTTCTCTCTCACTCTGGGTCCCTACAGAGCGCGGGATTTTCGGTAAGACTGGGGACGCGCTTTGAGGATTTAAGAAGCAGCAATTTCTTTTGCTGCTAACAGTTGTAGCAACAGCAAAGTACACTACTAGCCATTAAAACTGCTGCACCACGAAGATGACGAGCTACAGACACGAAATTTAACCGACAGGAAGAAGATGCTGTGATACGCAAATGATTAGCTTTTCAGAGCATTCACACAAGGTTGGCTCTAGTGGCGACACCCACAACGTCCTGTCATCAGGGAAAAAATGTTAAAATTTGTGTGAAATCTTATGGGACTTAACTGATAAGGTCATCAATCCCTAAGCTTACACACTACTTAACGTAAATTATCCTAAGGACAAACATACACACCTATGCCCGAGGGAGGACTCGAACCTCCGCCAGGACTAACCGCACAGTCCATGACTGCAGCGCCTCAGACTGCTCAGGTAATCCTGCGCGGCGACATGAGGAAAGTTTCCAATCGATTTCTCATTCACAAACAGCAGTTGACCGGCGTTGCCTGGTGAAACGTTGTTGTGATGCCTCGTGTAAGGAGAAATGCGTACCATCACGTTTCCGACTTTGATAAAAGCCTGATTGTAGCCTATCGCGATTGCGGTTTATCGTATCGCGACATTGCTGCTCGCGTTGGTCGAGATCCAATGACTGCTAGCAGAATATGGAATCGGTGGGTTCAGGAGGGTAATACGGAACTCCGTGCTGGATCCCAACGGCCTCGTATCACTAGCAGTCGAGATGATGACAGGCATCTTATCCGCATGGCTGTAACGGATCGTGCAGCCACATCTCGATCCCTGAGTCAACAGATGGGGACGTTTGCAAGACATCAAACATCTGCACGAACAGTTCGACGACGTTTGCAGCAGCATGGACTATCAGCTCGGAGACCGTGGATGCGGTTAACCTTGACGCTGCATCATATACAGGAGCGCCTACGATGGTGTACTCAACGATGAACCTGGGTGCACGAATGGCAAAACGTCATTTCTTCGGATGAATCCAGGTTCTGTTTACAGCATCATGATGATCACATCCATGTTTGGCAACATCGCAGTGAACGCACATTGGAAGCGTGTATTGGTCATCGCCATACTGGCGTATCACCCGGCGTGATGGTAAGGGGTGCCATTGCTTACACGTTGAAACGTCCCCTTAGAAAAATTATACATGACTGTGCTTAAACTGACACACAATATTTTTTTAGCGCAACGAAATCTGACTTTCAATAATCCCTACAAAAGAATGGCCGTGACTAACATTAACCTATACCTTTCACAAATCACTTACCTCACAAAAATCTTCGTTACTCAAACTACTGCAATAGAGCGAGATCCACTAGTGCCAGCTAAATAAAAGATTCTAACTACTGAAGGCACTAACTACTGATAGGCATAGTTAGCAAATGAAAGATTTTGATAGGGAACAAACAATGTATTTACATTAATAGTGTTCAAAAGTCATAATATATATATAGCAGTTCATGAGATCCATTCTTACAAATGTACTGTTTCTGATGGGCACACGTCCAGATCATCCGCTCTCAAAATTCCGCCGCTTCTCTCCCCACATCCAACACTACTGGCGGCTCAGCTCCAACTGCGCAACGCTACGCGCTGTTAACAGCCAACTGCCCAACACTACAATAGCAAATTCCAGCAATGCCACCCAGCCACAGACTGCACACAGCACAGTCAGTGATTTTCATATAGAGTGCTACGTGGCGGTGGCGTTACCAATATAAGAACCTAAACAGCCTACTTACAACGTCTCGGCCACCTCTTGTTCGCATTGACGGCACTTTGAATAGTGGGCGTTACATTTCAGATGTGTTACGACCCGTGGCTCAACTCTTCATTCGATCCATGCGAAACCCTGCATTTCAGCAGGATAATGCACGACCGCATGTTGCAGGTCCTGTACGGGCCTTTCTGGATACAGAAAATGTTTGACTACTGCCCTGGTCAGCACATTCTCCAGATCTATCATCAATTGAAAACGTCTGTTCAATGGTCGCCGAGCAACTGGCTCGTCACAGTATGCCAGTCACTACTCTTGATGAACTGTGGTATCGTGTTGAAGCTGCATGGGCAGCTGTGCCTGTACACGCCATCCGAGCTCTGTTTGACTCAATACCCAGGCGTATCAAGGCCGTTCTTACGGCCAGAGGTGGTTGTTCTGGGTAATGATTTCTCAGGATCTATGCACCCAAATTGCGTGAAAATGTAATCACATGCCAGTTCTAGTACATTATATTTGTCCAATGAATACCAGGTTATCATCTGCATTTCGTCTTGGTGTAGCAATTTTAATGTCCAGTAGTGTATAACTTCACTGTCGCGTGTGGCACTCTTCCTATCGGAAGGAGAAATATTACTTTCTGAGTTGGCAGCCATTTCACTTCCCTCCTTCCAGAACGTTGATGCGCAATGACTCTAAAACCTATCCACGTACATCTCCAAATAAACGCTCCTAAGCTCAATTCTCTTAGAACGTGCAAGAAGTAGTAGCTAGTATAGCCCAAATAAAAACGTTCATCTAACATTAAAAAATGTATTACAAATTCTCTCGACCGCAGTAAAACATCTATTTCAATGGTTATCGGTTTCGATCAGTATGTGACCATCCACAGACCCTTATATGAGGTGCATTCAAGTTCTAAGGCCTCCGATTTTTTTTCTAATTAACTACTCACCCGAAATCGATGAAACTGGCGTTACTTCTCGACGTAATCACCCTGCAGACGTACACATTTTTCACAACGCTGACGCCATGATTCCATGGCAGCGGCGAAGTCTTCTTTAGGAGTCTGTTTTGACCACTGGAAAATCGCTGAGGCAATAGCAGCACGGCTGGTGAATGTGCGGCCACGGAGAGTGTCTTTCATTGTTGGAAAAAGCCAAAAGTCACTAGGAGCCACGTCAGGTGATAGGGAGCATGAGGAATCACTTGAAAGTTGTTATCACGAAGAAACTGTTGCGTAACGTTAGCTCGATGTGCGGGTGCGTTGTCTTGGTGAAACAGCACACGCGCAGCCCTTCCTGGGCGTTTTTGTTGCAGTGCAGGAAGGAATTTGTTCTTCAAAACATTTTCGTAGGATGCACCTGTTACTGTAGTGCCATTTGGAACGCAATGGGTAAGGATTACGCCCTCGCTGTCCCAGAACATGGACACCATCATTTTTTCAGCACTGGCGGTTACCCGAAATTTTTTTGGTGGCGGTGAATCTGTGTGCTTCCATTGAGCTGATTGGCGCTTTGTTTCTGGATTGAAAAATGGCATCCACATCTCATCCATTGTCACAACCGACGAAAAGAAAGTCCCATTCATGCTGTCGGTGCGCGTCAACATTCCTTGGCAACATGCCACACGGGCAGCCGTGTGGTCATCCGTCAGCATTCGTGGCACCCACCTGGATGATACTTTTCGCATTTTCAGGTCGTCATGTAGGATTGTGTGCACAGAACCCACAGAAATGCCAACTCTGGAGGCGATCTGTTCAACAGTCATTCGACGATCCCCCAAAACAATTCTCTCCACTTTCTCGATCATGTCGTCAGACCAGCTTGTGCGAGCCCGCGGTTATTTCGGTTTGTTGTCACACGATGTTCTGCCTTCATTAAACTGTTGCACCCACGAACGCACTTTCGACACATCCATAACTCCATCACCACATGTCTCCTTCAACTGTCGATGAATTTCAATTGGTTTCACACCACGCAAATTCAGAAAACGAATGATTGCACGCTGTTTAAGTAAGGAAAACGTCGCCATTTTAAGTATTTAAAACAGTTCTCATTCTCGCCGCTGGCGGTAAAATTCCATCTGCCGTACGGTGCTGCGATCTATGGGATGTATTGACAATGAACGCGGCCTCGTTTTAAAACAATGCGCATGTTTCTATCTCTTTCCAGTCCGGAGAAAAAGAATCGGAGGCCTTAGAACTTGAATGCACCTCGTACCATGACGGTAGACGGTGGCAGTGAACGGAACAGGTGTTAAGATTCCATGAACGTCAGCTGTTCAGTTGCAGTTACCGTTCGTGGAGTAATAACACCTGCTCTGTTTACCGGCACAGTATAAGGAGGGTCTGAGGATGGTCACATCCTGACCGAAATCTGTTCAAATCGTTAAAATGGCTCTAAGAACTGTGGGACTTAACATCTGAGGTCATCAGTCCCCTAGCCTTAGAACTACTTAAGCCTAACTAACGTAAGGACATCACACACATCCATGCCCGAGGCAGGATTCGAACCTGCGACCGTAGCAGCAGCGCGGTTCCGGACTGAAGCGCTTAGAACCGCTCGACCACAGCGGCCGGCCGAAACCTGTACACATTGAAATAAATGTTTCATTGCGGCCGAGACTGTCTGTAACCCATATTATAATACTTTTAGACAGACAGCTGGTACTCCACGAGAAGTATTCTCAAATATTACTGGTTCATCTAACCGTCGGGGCTTCAAGTTAAAGTAACCTGCTCTCAATTGATAAAAGTCCTACTGCGGTGACACATCGCACAACGAATTTGAGTTCCATAAAAGTTCCATGCTTACCGAAAATTATTACCTGGGGTATTATCTCTGCTCTTGCCTTTATAAACAGATCGTCGGTTCACTTCGAACATCAACAGCTCAAAACTCTCAACAAGTCTTTATAACAAAAAAAAATCTTCACGTGATGAAATCAGATTCAGATTCGAACTGCAATTCCCTAATATATACATCTGCTTTAAAAAGTCAAATCACTTCCACCGATGAATTTTATTACAGTGGAAGTTTTTAACAACGTTGTTAGAACTAATCATCATTAAAATCAGAGGGTGGTAACGCACGCCGACAGTATCTTTTACCGCGCTTTGGCCTTTACTTGGTGAAGTTTTCTTCTTGGTATTGGTGCCGAAGATACTGACGGCGTCGTGTTACGGCGCTCCGGTCTTGTCTCAGCTGTGTATTTCATAAATGGGTTCACTACTGTTTTATATATTCCTGTCTTTCTAACTTTTTCTACATGTTTGTTTTCCCAAAGAGTATCATTTAATCTCTGTGCCACTTTGTTTGCTTTTGCTACTTGTTCTCTAACTTGCTTTCCGACGTTTCCAATGCTGGACAGTTCAATACCAAAATATTTAAATGTAGTTACCTGTTGAATTATTTTTCCATCGACTTCCAGTTTGCATACAACTAGTTCCACAGATATGGTCATACATACGTTTTTTTTTTTTTTGAGTATATATGACCAGATTTAGATTTTTGGCTACCATTTTAAATATATACACTCCTGGAAATGGAAAAAAGAACACATTGACACCGGTGTGTCAGACCCACCATACTTGCTCCGGACACTGCGATAGGGCTGTGCAAGCAATGATCACACGCACGGCACAGCGGACACACCAGGAACCGCGGTGTTGGCCGTCGAATGGCGCTAGCTGCGCAGCATTTGTGCACCGCCGCCGTCAGTGTCAGCCAGTTTGCCGTGGCATACGGAGCTCCATCGCAGTCTTTAACACTGGTAGCATGCCGCGACAGCGTGGACGTGAACCGTATGTGCAGTTGACGGACTTTGAGCGAGGGCGTATAGTGGGCATGCGGGAGGCCGGGTGGACGTACCGCCGAATTGCTCAACACGTGGGGCGTGAGGTCTCCACAGTACATCGATGTTGTCGCCAGTGGTCGGCGGAAGGTGCACGTGCCCGTCGACCTGGGACCGGACCGCAGCGACGCACGGATGCACGCCAAGACCATAGGATCCTACGCAGTGCCGTAGGGGACCGCACCGCCACTTCCCAGCAAATTAGGGACACTGTTGCTCCTGGGGTATCGGCGAGGACCATTCGCAACCGTCTCCATGAAGCTGGGCTACGGTCCCGCACACCGTTAGGCCGTCTTCCGCTCACGCCCCAACATCGTGCAGCCCGCCTCCAGTGGTGTCGCGACAGGCGTGAATGGAGGGACGAATGGAGACGTGTCGTCTTCAGCGATGAGAGTCGCTTCTGCCTTGGTGCCAATGATGGTCGTATGCGTGTTTGGCGCCGTGCAGGTGAGCGCCACAATCAGGACTGCATACGACCGAGGCACACAGGGCCAACACCCGGCATCATGGTGTGGGGAGCGATCTCCTACACTGGCCGTACACCACTGGCGATCGTCGAGGGGACACTGAATAGTGCACGGTACATCCAAACCGTCATCGAACCCATCGTTCTACCATTCCTAGACCGGCAAGGGAACTTGCTGTTCCAAAAGGACAATGCACGTCCGCATGTATCCCGTGCCACCCAACGTGCTCTAGAAGGTGTAAGTCAACTACCCTGGCCAGCAAGATCTCCGGATCTGTCCCCCATTGAGCATGTTTGGGACTGGATGAAGCGTCGTCTCACGCGGTCTGCACGTCCAGCACGAACGCTGGTCCAACTGAGGCGCCAGGTGGAAATGGCATGGCAAGCCGTTCCACAGGACTACATCCAGCATCTCTACGATCGTCTCCATGGGAGAATAGCAGCCTGCATTGGTGCGAAAGGTGGATATACACTGTACTAGTGCCGACATTGTGCATGCTCTGTTGCCTGTGTCTATGTGCCTGTGGTTCTGTCAGTGTGATCATGTGATGTATCTGACCCCAGGAATGTGTCAATAAAGTTTCCCCTTTCTGGGACAATGAATTCACGGTGTTCTTATTTCAATTTCCAGGAGTGTATAATAGTATTCGCAGGCTATACTCATTGTTTGGCAGCAGAACTACATCGTCCGCATAATAAACGATTTTTATTTCTTCGTCCCCCATTCTACAGTGAAGATCCAAAGAAACTGGCACACCTGCCTAACATCGAATAGGGCCCCCCCCGGCACGCAGAAGTTCCGCAACACGACGTGGCATGGGCTCGACTAATGCCTGAACTAGTGCTGGAGGGAGTTGACACCATGAATCCTGCATGGCTGTCCATAAATCCGTAGAGTACGAGGAGGTGGAGATCTCTTATGAACAGCACGTTGCAAGGCATTCCAGATAAGCTCAATAATGTTCATGTCTCGGGAGTCTGGTGGCCAGCCGAAGTGTTTAAACTCAGAAGAGTGTTCCTGAAGCCACTCTGTAGCTATTCTGAACGCGTGGGGTGTCGCATTGTCCTGCTGGAATTGCCCAAGTCCGTCGGAATGCACAATAGACATGAGTGGATGCAGGTGATCAGACAGAATGCTTCAGTACATGTCACCTGTCAGAGTCATATCTAGACGTATAACGGTCCCATATCTCTCCAATTACGCACGCCCAACACCAGTAAACAGCCTCCACCAGCTTGAACAGTCCCCTGCTAACATGCATGGTCTACGGATTCATGTGGTTGTCTCCATACACATTCATTCGCTCGATACCTGAAAAGAAATTCGTCCGACCAGGCAACATGTTTCCAGTCGTCAACAGTTCAATGTCGGTGTTGACGGGCCCAGGCGAGGCACAAAGCTTTGTGTCGTAAAGTCGTCAAGGGTATCCTAGTGGGTCTTCGGCTCCGAAAGGCCATACGACGATGTTTCGTTGAATGGTTCGCACGCCAATACTAGACGGCCCAGCGTTGAAATCTGTAGCAGTTTGCGGAAGGGTTGCACTTCTGTCACGTTGAACAATTCTCTCCAGTCGTCGTTGGTCCCGTTCTTGCAGGATATTTTCACGGCCGCAGCGATGTGGGAGATTTGATGTTTTAGCGGATTCCTAATGTAAATATCTTCAATTGTTTTTATTAAACTTGTGGGAATTCCAGAATTATAGAGCAAGTTCAACCATCTGTTAACTGCATCCTATCGAAAGCCTTCTGTAAATCAGTAAAACAAAGCTAAGCTGTTCTGTTTATTCAATGGACTTCTCTACAACCGGTCTAAGAATCAATACGGCATCTGTGCACAATCTACCGGATCTAAAGCCATACTACTCCTCGGTATGAGTTATAAAGCTTTTCATTTTATTTCTTGTTATTTTTGTTGTGAGTGTAGTTGCTGAACTCAGCAGATTTATCCCTCTGCAGTAGGATTGGTCTTTTTTATCTCCTTTGCTGAACAAGAGAATAGTAATACTAATTCTCCAATTTGGATTTTTGTTATAGGTTATAACATTGTTAACTAAATTGGTTGATTGTTCAGTTAGTGGCTATCATCCATACTTCCGTAATTCATTGAGAATCCTATCTTTCCTTGGAATCTTCCTATTCTTCACAGATTTACAGATTCTTCTACCTCTGCATGTGAAACAGTTGTATATCATTTGCTTGTGTACTGACCTCTGATCTTTCTCCGTTTTCTGCTGATTTTTTACGTTTAGACAGATTCGAGACAAGAGGTATGTTAAGTAGTATGATCTGCTTAGAGTCCGGGTCGAGAAACAACTGCAAATACGTATTCTGAATTTTTGGACCGTGAAGTCGAATGGAACTTGTGATTTTCAGCAGCTGGGTGCTGCTAGACTTTGAAGAATTCTCTGTGGTGCGTTTGTGGGACTTGTGAAAATTTCGAGCACGTGTTGAACTTAGAATATTTTCGTACCGCGAAGTCGTGTCGAACTTTAAATAACCGCTGTGGGATATAGTGATTTCAGCTTGCGGTTGGACTTCGCGTTGTGTTTGGTTTATTTTTTTTTTTTTTTTTCGAGAGGTATTCTCCGCTAGGAACTTTATTCATCTTAGGGTTTCCGCTATTTTAAAAGAAACATTAAGTGAATAATTTCTGAATGATTGTGATTAATATTTAAGTGGCGTTGTGGAACTAACTCGGTAAATATCTGAGGTCAAATCAAGAACACTTAACTGTATTTTAGCCACATCTGTCCTGAACAAGTTAAAATAAACCCAAATTAGTTAAAACTGTGTCGTGTTCACTAAAAATTATTCCTGCCTGCTAACATTTGTTTTTATAAACTCGACATTAATTTAAAATTACTGCGGGTTAGTGCAGCGGATGTGGTTGGCACCCCTCAGACCTAACGTTGCCAATTTAGTTAATAAGTCCAACCAAATTTTACGGAACCGCAAGGGGATGCATGCTATGTAGGCGCTTGTGTTTTTTTTTTTTTTTTTTTTTTTCGTGCAGAAGCCCGTGGGGGCTCGAGCCATCTAGCTTTACTAGATAATTGACTTTGAACTACAATTATTGTGATCACCTAGTGCAACCAGTGTGTTTCTCCTGATCTCGCGCATAGAGAGAAACCGTAGCACGTCGCAAATGGTTTTCTCAACCCAGCGAAGCTCTCAAATGGGTATTTCTCGTCCGTAGTAGCTCGCAGTTTTTAAAAATTCACATCGTTTTACGAGAGACAGCCATGAAATTCTGATTTTCACCTCGAAAAAATAAAGTTATGTAATTTATTTTTTGTTTGTTTGCTGACCATATCTGCAATTCTGGTGCACACTGAGGCCTCGGCTGCAAAGCACCGTAGCACGCTTCTAGAGGAACCAAAAGTAAATGGGCGGATGCATTGGTAAAAGAGTAATTCGTTTTCTGTTTTTGAAGGGAAACAACGCTGCAACACCCCACGTTGAGACGGTGGATGTGTACGGCAACAATGCACCACACGACACAGTGGTTAGGTTAGGGAGCACATATGCTACCAGTGTGCTGAAACAAGTGTGAATGACGAAGAACGAAGTGGAAGATCATCTCTATGTGAAGAAATGGGAATCGCAGCCGAAACTCTGACGCTCCAAGAGCGGTGTATCACAATCGAAGCGATAGTGGAAAAAGTGAATATCAATCATGGATCAGTACTTAACTTCTTGCACGAAATTATGAACATGACAAAAGTCGCCACCAGCTGCTTCTAATGTCTGTTTGCAACCACTGAAAAAGCCCGCCGAGCTGTGGGAACAGCAAATGGGGGTGGCTGTGTAAGGCCAACCTCCATAACTTCTTTATGAGCCTAATCGCCATGGATTAGTATCGTCCGTATCACTATGGCCTCGAGACAAACAAAGCAAGTAGTGGAAACGTGTGGAGCCACCACCACTGAAAAAGACGAGGACCAACAATCATCGAGCAAGTTGATGAGTGCATTTTTGGGACTGCCATCGTATGATGCTAAACAGATTATACTCATAAGGGTCAACTCTTCACATGAGCATACTGTCTAAATCCCTGACAAGATTAGGCGTCATGGGAAACTGACCAAGTAGATGCTTCTCCTCCACGACAAAATCTGTTTTGTTAACAATGAGGATTCGCAGTGACGTAGGTGTCAGTTTCTGCCTGTGCACTAATCGTAGTCTCGAAGCATCGCAAAACTAGAAGAGCTGTCTGGATTTCCTAATAATAATGACAGAAATAGTGAACGTGCTCGATGACCCCAAGAGAAACCAAATGGTCCAGTTGTACCATCACGCCATCCTTCACGGTACACGAAATACCGTACATCAGACGCAGATGGAACGAAGCCCTGTCGACAGCTCTGCAAATAATTTTGCTCGGCGGAATACAGATAAAAAATAGCTCCACGAATATTCGACACGGACCATTAAATGCGTGATATATTCATACCTGTGACACTAGACATATCGGTTCCTTCAGCAAACCACATTCATCTCCAGTGGCATCTATATTCACACCTACATCTAGAGCTCTATTCTAGACAGGCACCATATGGTGTGTGGCGGAGGGCACATAGTGCATCAGCTTTATTTTCCTCCTCTCTTCCCTCCCTCCTTCACCTTCCTATTCCATTCGCAGATGATACACAGAAAGACAGGCCGCAGGAGTCCCCTCAATATCGACCTGAACTCCTCTAATTTTATCATTGTGCTCATTACTCGAGATGTATGATGGAGAAATTAATACAGTGTGTAATGGGTATACGCCCGGGTTCCCGGGTTCGATTCCCGGCGGGGTCAGGGATTTTCTCTGCCTCGTGATGGCTGGGTGTTGTGTGCTGTCCTTAGGTTAGTTAGGTTTAAGTAGTTCTAAGTTCTAGGGGACTTATGACCACAGCAGTTGAGTCCCATAG
The DNA here is from genome assembly GCF_023864275.1 of Schistocerca cancellata. NCBI lineage: Eukaryota > Metazoa > Arthropoda > Insecta > Orthoptera > Acrididae > Schistocerca > Schistocerca cancellata. The sequence continues at coordinate 571,199,953 of NC_064630.1, forward strand.
TGCTCAGAGCCATTTGAACCATTTTATTGTAATGGGTATAATTGAAGATATTTCTGTTGGTGACTGAGGACGGTGTGGTGAACAATATTAGGTCAGTATTTACGTCTTTTACAGAGTAATAATTATAGCTATTACAAGTGGTGTGCTTTTTTGTTGGTTAGTTCCTCCAAGTGTACATATGGCAAGAGCAAGCCGTTAATGTTCATTTTCCCCTGGGCAGTTAGTCAGGTGTTGATGTGTGGATGCGTGGACGCAAAACTTTCAGTCTATACTGACACGCGCAGTCCTCTTAGTGATGCTTAACTGCGAAAAATATCAGGTGGTAGAGTTTGTGTCGTATTTCTGGAAATACTGTTCGTAAGGTACCATACACAAATATACCTTCACTGATACCTGTCACACCCTGTAGGTTTGTTGCTTCATTTTGGAACACACGAGGGGTGTTTGAAAAGTCCGTGCAAAAATAAAAACTACTTACGTGTTTTTTTGACATAGTCTCCTTTTAGACTTATACACTTCGTCCAACGCTGTTCTAATTTTTTGATCCCTTCGGAATAATAGGAATTGTCCAAGTCTGCAAAATAGCTATTAGTTGCTGCAATCACCTCCTCGTTTGAATAAAATCTTTGTCCCACCAGTCATTTCTTCAAATTGGGGAAGAAATAGTAGTCCGAGGGAGCCAAGTCTGGAGAATAAGGGGGGATGTGAAACGAGTTGGAATCGTATTTCCAATAATTTTGCGACCACAACTCTTCTGTCATCCATCACCATATCATGGATTTTATAAATGATTTCTGGAGTCATAACCTCAACAGGCCGTCCAGAACGGCCAGCATCACTTCTACCCATAAGGCCACTCCTAAAACTTTGAAACCACTTGTAAACTGTTCTAATCGAAGATGCAGAGTCACTGTAATGTTTACCAAGCTTCTCTTTAGTCTCCTGAGGCGTTTTCCCTTTCATAAAGTAATGTTTCATCACCACACGAAATTCTTTTTCGTCCATTTTTTGACAATCACTCGACTTCCTTGATTCACACGAATGACAAATGCAAAGAAATAGACCAATATGTCATAAACTTGGTGTGCGTTCTTTCCAAAGATGCTACTAACTAAACAAACGGTGGTGCCATCTCTCGGACTTTGCACGGACTTTTCAAACGCCCCTCGTAGTGAAAGTCGTCTGCTGTTAGACATCATCCATGCCACGTCTGTCTCAAAGAACTTCAGTCACTTACCTGTCAACTAGAGTAACTTATCTTTGGATGGCAACTGCACGGCATTTCTTGAGCAACTCTCGTAAACTCTGAGGTGAGCCAGCCAGTAGAAATGTGTGGCAGGCAGAATCGGTTAGCGAGGGTCGCACGGTTAGTGGACAAAGCAATCACTGTTCTTGGGCTTGGTGTAGTGAGGACGTGCCGATCTGTTTAGCATAGACGCTTTGTCATGTGGTAGGGGGAAGGGCTCTTTGATCCAATATCGTTTGAAATTACGGTGAGACGTTTGCTTGCTCATGGTGCATTTCCGTAGTTAAGCTTTTGTAACAACGGATTTATTTACACACGATACTTTGCAGCCGTGTGCAATGCACAGTCTCGATACAACACTTGGGAATCAATATCCAGTTCATATTCAGTCATCCAGACTTGCAAGCTGATTATATCATCGCATTTCCGCTCATTAAATAATATCATGGGCGTTAATACCAATACAGGGTAGCTTTGTCTTTTGTATACGTATGGTCATATGAAGTCACGTAGTCCGTTGAAGGGCGCTTGTGTATGAAACACTTTGAATTCATTTTCCGCTAACAATAATCACTGTCGGAAAAAATGAAACAGCCTCAAGAACAAGTCGGAACAAATGAAACAGCCTCAAGGACAAGGTAAATTTACTGACAAATGAGGTGGCACCAAATTAATGATTGTAGGAGTTTGTGATAGCAAATTCAGACCAAATGAAACACGCAGGTCATAGTAAAGAGTGTCCAAACAGTCGCATCAATCTGGCGGCAACGCAGGCGTTTATTATTGCATACAAACACTGATAAATGTACCGAAAGGTAACCTGCTATAGATTTCCCCAAGTGTCTTGCAATTCGGCAATAGTTCCTCCAGACCATGGATAACGTGCAAGATCCCGCTGCATTGTGTCCCACACGCATTGAACTGGCAAGAGATCTGGTGATGTTGCTGGCCAGGGCAGTTGTTGTACAGCACGTTGCGTCATAGCTCCATGTGGACGTACATTGTCCTGCTGAAAAAGCACATCCCTTCCTGTCGAAGAAATGGCAGTAGCACATGGATAACAGCTTGTGCATTATAACGGGCAGAGTTTACTTCACTCTGCAAAAACACCAGATGTGACCGCGAGTTGTAACTGATACCGCCCCCCCACCCCCGCCTTACACACATACACACACACACACACACACACACACACACACACACACGCACACGCACACGCACACGCACACACACAAAGAGAGAGAGAGAGAGAGAGAGAGAGAGTGAGGGAGAGAAGCCTTGGATAGGACTTCAGTGTCGTGAGCGAATGCACGCTGGAATAGGCAACTCACCAGGTCTACGCTGATATGTGGTACTTACTGGAATTAAGAAAAAGGCTGAAGACAGGACCCGTCAATATAACTTTCTTTTCACTCAACCTGTTTATTTAACAATATATGAACTGTATTTTGCAGATAATCGAAGCATTTCACCATAAAATTTTCTTTAACAAAATGAACAAATTTGCAAAATTCTTTTGACCTTAAACCTCAAGTTTAATAAGCTTTTAATCTTTGCAAAAGATATCTGAAGTGCTGTATTGGAAAATAGTGACCAGTACGACAATGATTACAAGACGACTGGATCTGCAGCCCGCCACTTATCGGGTTAAACAGTGGTGTTTACTACCGAGCTGGACACCGTCTGTCTTATTAAATGCCCTACTTCAACACATGAAAACATATAAGTAATATTGATGACAAGAGTCATTCAATTACTCAAAACAGATGACTAAACTTGTAATTTGGAAGCTGTATGTCGAAAGGTTCGGGGTTAAGACGCGCACGTGTGCTTAAAGGTTAAACAGATTAGCAAACAATACGGCAATCATGAGGCATACTTGAAAGCAACCAACCTCTTAATCCCAACCCGTCCCTGCTGACAATTTTATTTTAACTAAAGCCCTGGTGAAAGCTGGCTGTTAATATTTTCAAAGTTAAACTGATTGTCAGTTATTAAGACCTCTCTGAAGGTATTAATTGTGAACATTTATTACAAGAGAACTCACTCAGCGGAACCACAAGATCCAGCTAAAACACACCCGGTCTTTCAAACACAGAAACGAATAGCTTAATATAACAGGTTGTTCGGATTATAACTAATGACTGAGAAATGCAATTACAATCAAAGAATTCAACCGGTTAACAGCTAAATCTAACCACAAGGTCCCTCTTTTGTTTAACGGCAACCTGTGCCTTAGTACAATTGTTCCGGCTGTATTTACGACCAAGAGCTGATTAATTAGAACACTAATGATCAGGTACAAATCAGAAAGGAAAGGAAATATAATAGCGGGACAGATTTTCAGACGACAACTTGTGTCTAAGTACATACTGCTACCTACGTTTACGACCAAAAAGCCGACCGAGGGTCGAGTACAAAGCAGAAAGTAATAAGGAGGGCAGGTAGACAATGAAACAAATCACCGCGAGGATTACAGAGTGTTACTCCCCTATATCAGCAAGCAGTTCCATGGATACACGGTGCGTCGCAGCGGTTAATGACAAGGGAACCTCCCCATCCCACCCCCCTCAGATTTAGTTATAAGTTGGCACAGTGGACAGGCCTTGAGAAACTGGACACAGATCAATCGAGAAAACAGAAAGAAGTTGTGTGGAACTATGAAAAAAATTAATAAAATATACAAACTCAGTAGTCCATGCGCAACATATGCAACATCAAGGAGAATGTAGCATTAGGTGCGTCGTGGTCCCGTGGTTAGCGTGAGTAGCTGTGGAACGAGAGATCCTTGGTTCAAGTCTTGCCTCGACTGAAAATTGTACTTTCTTTATTTTCGCAAAGTTATGATCTGTCCGTTCGTTCATTGACGTCTCTGTTCACTATAAGAAGTTTAGTGTCTGTGTTTTGCGATCGCACCGCAAAACCGTGCGATTAGTAGACGAAAGGACGTGCCTCTCCAATGGGAACCGAAAACATTTGATCGCAAGGTCATAGTTCAACCGATTCCTCCACAGGAAAACATCTGATATATTCTATACGACACTGGTGACGGCATGTGCGTCACATGACAGGAATATGTTGTCGACCCACCTAACTTGTACACTTAGCGAATGGGTAAAAAGATTCTTCTACCTTGCCCGATTTAGGTTTTCTTGTGGATGTGATAATCACTCCGAAAAAAGTGATGAAAACATAAGAGTTTGTCACATAAACTAAAAATAAAAGTTTAAACTTTTCACTCGAGGGAAGACTTGAACCTAGGACCTCTCGTTTGGTAGCTGCTCTCGCTAACCACGGGACCACGGCGCTCCGTGACACCCATTGTCCTTGATGTTGCCTATCTTCGCATGGACTACTCAGTTTGTATATTTTACTAATTTTTTTCATAGTTCCACACAACTTCTTCCGGTTTTCTCGATTGATCTGTGTTCAGTTTTTCAAGGCCTATCCACTGTGCCAACTCATAACTAAATCTGAGGGGGGTGCGATGGGGAGGTTCCCTTGTGAGTGGTGCCGATGAAAGCCAGGTAGAAGAGGGCAGCCAGGCCACGAGCTGTCGTCCGACACGAATGTTGCCAACCAACCGACTACATGTCGGCCTGCTGCTTGTAGTCGACGCTGACCCCGGTGAAGTACTCCTGTGTCTTCGCTCTGCGCAGGCCCTCTTTGCGGAGCTCGTGGCTTCGGCCGCTCGGACCGCGTGACCACTTCTTGTCGCATCGCTACGGCCAACCCCAAACTTTGTGGCTCTATCTCGGGCCAGCAAACCCGTATACATATCGGCAAGCAAAGACCTTCTAAGGACACAGGCCACAGATACCAATTTTTCCTCATAGATATTGGCAATGGAGCCGCAAGAGGAATAGTCGACACTACACCTGAGACAGAGACGCCAGACAGAACAGTCCACTGATTCAATGGCGCCACGGCTCACAGCTGCTGCCTGCAAAGGCAAAACAGAGCTTGCATATACAGACCTCCTGGGGAGTGTCATAGGATCGCCGAGGATCGTGTAAAGGGCGTCAGTAGTATTACAACTCCTAAGTATGCAGACATTGTAAGTGGCGCCGCTGAACACAGTCCTTGATGGTGTTGCGTAATTTTTCTCCGGCAGTGGACATTCAGTGCTTGGAGACAACGACGTTTCGCTATCACACTAGTTTAGCCTTTTCAATTTGGGAAGTGAAGTAGTATACTGAATACAAACACATCTCCATCGTACGAATTACACCTAGAAAGTCTAATTCATAGACAGAGGAGCGAGTAGCTATGTAAGGTATGGTAATTTCCCTCAATCGCTTCAGGCAAATGCTGGGATGGTTCCTTTGAAAGGGCACGGCCGACTTCCTTCCGTATCCTTCCCTGATGCGAAGGTACCGATGACCTCGCTGTTTGGTCTCCTTCACCCATATCAACCAACCAAGCAATACATAAAATACGTGTAAGAGTTATGGATTTAATTTTGGTTTGATCGTATTTGATTCCCTGGGAATGATAGCGCCTCACGAGCGTGATGTAATCCAGTACAGAAGGGAGGTCAGCATCGGTCGTAATGTCTTCTGCCTCTTTTATTGCACTGTGGTGCTAGATTTCATCCGACAGTGCAACTGTCATCAATGCGTTATAAAGAGTCATGTAGATTGAACGAAATTATAATTAGACATAATGCAGTCTAACTTAGGCATGTGCAAGCATTAGTCCAACTACGACTCTCCACGGATGCGTGCCTGATACTTAATAAATTATTCATAGCACCGTGAAAAGCTGAAAATAAGAAGCGACCTCAGTCATGTGCGAATAAAACCTCTCCGGGATTCTCCAAATAAATCTGAGCCCGGTATCTGCCAGCCCCATGCTTTGGCTCCTGGCCAGATGTACGTTGTCATTCCAATTTACCAATGCTCCGAAAATGACGTCCGAGGTACTCGAAGCTTTGGCGGATGACAGAGACTGATCGCGATCTCGCAGTCGAACGATATCCGAATTTCTACTCAGGCACATTAAGTTACACTATTTATACTACTGCCCATTAAAATTGCTACACCAGGAAGAAATGCAGATGATAAACGGGTATTCATTGGACAAATACACTCCTGGAAATTGAAATAAGAACACCGTGAATTCATTGTCCCAGGAAGGGGAAACTTTATTGACACATTCCTGGGGTCAGATACATCACATGATCACACTGACAGAACCACAGGCACATAGACACAGGCAACAGAGCATGCACAATGTCGGCACTAGTACAGTGTATATCCACCTTTCGCAGCAATGCAGGCTGCTATTCTCCCATGGAGACGATCGTAGAGATGCTGGATGTAGTCCTGTGGAACGGCTTGCCATGCCATTTCCACCTGGCGCCTCAGTTGGACCAGCGTTCGTGCTGGACGTGCAGACCGCGTGAGACGACGCTTCATCCAGTCCCAAACATGCTCAATGGGGGACAGATCCGGAGATCTTGCTGGCCAGGGTAGTTGACTTACACCTTCTAGAGCACGTTGGGTGGCACGGGATACATGCGGACGTGCATTGTCCTGTTGGAACAGCAAGTTCCCTTGCCGGTCTAGGAATGGTAGAACGATGTGTTCGATGACGGTTTGGATGTACCGTGCACTACTCAGTGTCCCCTCGACGATCACCAGTGGTGTACGGCCAGTGTAGGAGATCGCTCCCCACACCATGATGCCGGGTGTTGGCCCTGTGTGCCTCGGTCGTATGCAGTCCTGATTGTGGCGCTCACCTGCACGGCGCCAAACACGCATACGACCATCATTGGCACCAAGGCAGAAGCGACTCTCATCGCTGAAGACGACACGTCTCCATTCGTCCCTCCATTCACGCCTGTCGCGACACCACTGGAGGCGGGCTGCACGATGTTGGGGCGTGAGCGGAAGACGGCCTAACGGTGTGCGGGACCGTAGCCCAGCTTCATGGAGACGGTTGCGAATGGTCCTCGCCGATACCCCAGGAGCAACAGTGTCCCTAATTTGCTGGGAAGTGGCGGTGCGGTCCCCTACGGCACTGCGTAGGATCCTACGGTCTTGGCGTGCATCCGTGCGTCGCTGCGGTCCGGTCCCAGGTCGACGGGCACGTGCACCTTCCGCCGACCACTGGCGACAACATCGATGTACTGTGGAGACCTCACGCCCCACGTGTTGAGCAATTCGGCGGTACGTCCATCCGGCCTCCCGCATGCCCACTATACGCCCTCGCTCAAAGTCCGTCAACTGCACATACGGTTCACGTCCACGCTGTCGTGGCATGCTACCAGTGTTAAAGACTGCGATGGAGCTCCGTATGCCACGGCAAACTGGCTGACACTGACGGCGGCGGTGCACAAATGCTGCGCAGCTAGCGCCATTCGACGGCCAACACCGCGGTTCCTGGTGTGTCCGCTGTGCCGTGCGTGTGATCATTGCTTGTACAGCCCTCTCGCAGTGTCCGGAGGAAGTATGGTGGGTCTGACACACCGGTGTCAATGTGTTCTTTTTTCCATTTCCAGGAGTGTATATTATACTAGAACTGACATTACATTTTCACGTAATTTGGGTGCATAGATTCTGAGAAATCAGTACCCAGAACAACCACCTCTGGCCGTAATAACGGCCTTGATACGCCTGGGCGTTGAGTCAAACAAAGCTTGGATGGCGTCTACAGGTATAGCTGCCCATGCAGCCTCAACACGATACCATAGTTCATCAAGAGTAGTGACTGGCATATTGTGACGAGCCAGTTGCTCGGCCACCATTGACCAGACGTTTTCAATTGGTGAGAGATCTGGAGAATGTGCTGGCCAAGGCAGCAGTCGAATATTTTCTGTATCCAGAAAGGCCCGTACAGGACCTGCAACATGCGGTCGTGCAATTTCCTGCTAAAATGTACGGTTTCGCAGGTATCGAATGAACGGTAGAGCCACGGGTCGTAACAGATCCGAAATGTAACGTCCACTGTTCAATGTGCCGTCAATGCGAACAATGGGGTGACTGACGTGTAACCAATGGCACCCCATACCATCACGCAGGGTGATACGCCAGCATGGCGATGACGAATACACGCTTCCAATGTGCGTTCACTGCGATGTCGCCATACACGGATGCGACCATCATGATGCTGTAAACAGAACCTGGATTCATCCGAAAAAGTGATGTTTTGCCATTCGTGCACCCAGGTTCGTCGTTCAGTGCACCGTCGCAGGCGCTCCTGTCTGTGATGCAGCGTCAAGGGTAACCGCAGCCATGGTATCCGAGCTGATAGTCCATGCTGCTGCAAACGTCGTTGAATTGTTCGTGCAGATGGTTGTTGTCTTGCAAACGTCCCCATCTGTTGACTCAGAGGTCGAGACGTGGCTGCACGATCCGTTACAGCCATGCGGATAAGATGCCTGTCATCTCGACTGCTAGTGAGACGAGGCCGTTGGGATCCAGCACTGCGTTCCGTATTACCCTCCTGAACCCACCGATTCCACATTCTGCTAACAGTCATTGGATCTCGACCAACGCGAGCAGCAATGTCGCGATACGATAAACAGCAATCGCGATAGGCTACAATCCGACCTTTATCAAAGTCGGAAACGTGATGGTACGCATTTCTCCTCCTTACACGAGGCATCACAATAACGTTTCACCAGGCAACACCGGTCAACTGCTGTTTGTGTATGAGAAATCGGTTGAAAACTTTCCTCATGTCAGCACGTTGTAGGTGTCGCCATCGGCGCCAACCTTGTGTGAATGCTCTGAAAAGCTATCATTTGCATATCACAGCATCTTCTTCCTGTCGCTTAAATTTCACGACTGTAGCACTTCATCTTCGTGGTGTAGCAATTTTAATGGGCAGTAGTGTATATTAAAAGTAGAGTTCTTTGGCACAATACACCTTACTTTCATTCCCTCTTTTTTATTATTCGTGTGCATATAAATTGAGAAACGCACAGTCACAGACAACGAGGATTCATTCATCATTTTCCCTTGAAATTAATCCAAACGGAAAATATACGTGAAGAAATAATTTCAAATTTATCCGCTCTATGTAAATCAAGATGAGAATGCATTCGATTGTGGGCGGCTTTATTAAGCTTAATTTTCGCCTTTCCTCGAGCCGGCGCACTCTGTACGGAACAAAGATGACGCTGGCTTAAAAAGACGTCTTATAATTTGATAAAGTTAGTATTGCGTTTAATCAGCGCCTGCAAAGCACCAGAAAAGTAATTACACACCTCTGGAGCTCCTTGTAGTCGAGAATAATGTTATGGCTCCATTACGGGCTTGCAAAGAAAATACTGCAAAATTAAAGCCGTAAAGAAATATATTGCACGTCACATTTCCATTCTTCCGCCGTGGCAGAGGGCTGGCAGGGGAGGAGGGGTGAGGTGTTGCTCCTAAGCGCGAGGAGGGGAAAGGGGGAGGGGAGACAGGCGAGAGGGGGAGGGGAAGGGGAGAGGTTTGAATTAACTTCCAAAAAGGAAGGGAGCGAAAAGACGCCGCCGTGCTTTATCTACGAAACTTTTAAATTGCATTCTCCAAATGTAGGGAAGAGCCGACGCCCTGCCCTGCCCTGCCCCGCTGCAGCCGTAATTCCGCATCTTTTGTTCCGGCGAAGAGCCAGCCGGGCGGCAGACGCAGAAAGAGATTAAGTCCGGAGGTCTCGAGCTGAGGCCTCGCGGGGACCCGGCCTTCATTACGCGACCACCTCACACGAGCGCACGCGCAGGCAAACATGTGCGTCCTTAGTTAAAGTTACACTTCACCTAAACGCGAGTCTCTGCTCCGGTCTGTAGAATCCATACTTCCACAGGGTCGTCGAGGAGTCCCCGTATCCCCTAGTATCGAATGGTAAATGATTCGATTTGTTTTAGCACAAGTACTCACGTATTAAGTGTCCAGTATATCGGTGTGTAAACACATTTCCAAGGGCTTCCATTTTCTTCTTGACATATTTTTGAGCATGTCCGATGTTAGAGTGCCAAATGCATCTTCAAACAGCAGCAAAGCGACTTGCAGACACATGCATCTTAATGACTCACTACAACGAGTTGTCAGGTGTAGTGAGGTCAGGACTCATTGGTGAACATTTCAACGGAGCTGGTGTTGCTGATGAATCACGACCTATCCACCGTCCTGGAAAGTGTTCATTTAGGAATTCAACAACTGCAAGAGCGTAGTGAGATGGCGCTCTGTCTTGCTGCAACCATATGCGTTCCGCGAGGCCCCTTTCCTTAAGCCGAGGTAATGTGCAAATCATTTGCGCGATTCAGAGTCCCTTCAAAAAAAGTACGGTCCAAGCAGATGTTGTGACGTCATCGCTGCCCATGCCATTACGTGAGGCGGGTTCCTTTCTAACTAGACTATGTAACGAGGATTCTCTTTGACCTGAATGACAATATTTATAGAATGTGACCTCCGATAAATGGCACGTTCATCACAAAATATAATCTTGGTACGGTTCACTGTATTTGTAAATTGAGTTTACAAAGCATGTCAAGCCAAAACGCAATATATCACCTCTGCATCTGATAACGTATATCGGTCGAATTGGTCTTATCTTCGGTCTTGTTTCATGTGATTTCGCATCTCTCTCCGCGATATAGTGAGTTCCGAAGCACGTTTACGTGATGGCTTCATTGAGGATTGTTCAATCGAAGCAGAGAGATTCCGGCACATATTCCTTCTCGTGTCTTCTTCCTTCCAATCCGCGGCCTGTATTTAACACTGTCAAAAGCAAGAGCACGTCTTTCTCAATCCACAACTGTTGCCTTTCGCGGTGGAACCTTATTAAATATTTCGTGCAATGCTCCCATAATTTGTCTCATGGTCTGCCCTGTGAATTATCGTTCGCGCACCCACACACTTGTCAAAATGGTTCAAATGGCTCTGAGCACTGTGGGACTTAACATCTGAGGTCATCAGTCCCCTAGAACGTAAACTACTTAAACCTAACTAAGGACATCACACACATCGATACCAAAGGCAGGATTCGAACCTGCGACCGTACCGGTCGCGGGGTTCCAGACTGAAGCGCCTAGAACCGCTCGGGCACAACGGCCGGCCACACACTTCTCACTAAGCGTTCCTCGGTAGTGTAACTATGACAGCTCACATCTGCCGTGCACAAATTATAACTCGGCTGCAGCAAAAGGTAATGGAACGTTCTGAATAAAAGTATTTGTTTAAAGCTAATGTCTGCATTGGAGTTTTTTTATACCAGCGACGGAAACTGTCACGTGTGAAAAGAAGGAATTGGACTACCGATTACGAGTCACACACGAATTGCATATGGGAAGAGAAAACGTGGTGAATGACACTAAAGACTTGCACTGCTAATAACAGGAAATTGACCGAGCGAGGTGGCGCAGTGCGTAGACACTGGACTCGCACTCGGGAGGACGACGGTTCAATCCCGCGTCCGGCCATCCTAATTTAGGTTTTCCGTGATTTCCCTAAATCGCTCCAGGCAAATGCCGGGATGGTTCCTTCGAAAGGGCACGGCCGACTTCCTTCCTCGTCCTTCCCTAATCCGATGAGACTCATGACCATGCTGTCTGGTCTCCTTCCCCAAAAACAACAACAGGAAATTGGAGAAACAAGAAAATTTCCGAATCGCCAAGAACGTGTGAGAAAGAAGATAGGCGAGTAGTGAAACGCTTCCGTTACTCCAAGTCCGCTGAGAGTAACGAAGTGGAGGACTACAAAAACCACCAGCTTCACCCGAGTCCAGCACGAACTGCATGCGGGAAGAAAACATGCGACTAACGAAACGTTTCAGTCAGTAACAACACGTTTCAGTCACTAACGAAATGTTTCGGTCAGTTACGAAATATTTGTCGGTAATGAAACATTTGTCCGTAACGTAGCTATTCAGTCACTGACAAAACATTACAGTCAGTAACAAGACATTTCAGTCAGGAACAAACCGTTTGTTGCTAACGAAACGTTTGTCAGAAACGAAACATTTATTGCTAGCAAAACTCTCGTCTGTAACTAAACGTTTATCCGTAACGAAAAGTTTTCGGTAACGAAAATTTTCAGTCACTAACCAAACATGTCGGTCAGTAACAAAATGTTTGTTGCTAAGGAAATGTTTGTCAGAAACAAAATATATGTGGGTAGCAAAACTCTTGTCTGCAACTAAACATTAGTCGGAACGATACATTAGTCGGTAACGGGTACGAAAATGCTTTTCGGTAAGGAAATGCTTGTCGGTAACGAAATTATTGTCGGTTCAAAAAATGGTTCAAATGACTGTAGCGCCTAGAGCCGCTCGGCCACCCCGGCTGGCGAAATTATTGTCGGTAATGAAACCTTAGTTGTTAATGAAACGTTTCTCAGAATGGTTCAAATGGCTCTGAGCACTTTGCGACTTAACTTCTGAGGTCATCAGTCCCCTAGAACTTAGAACTACTTAAACCTAACTAACCTAAGGACATCACACACATCCATGCCCGAGGCAGGATTCGAACCTGCGACCGTAGCGGTCGCGCGGTTCCAGACTGTAGCGCCTAGAACCGCTCGGCCACTCCGGCAGGCGAAACGTTTCTCAGTAAAGAACGTTTCTCAGTAACGAAAAGTTTGTTAGTAGCATAACGTTTCTGGATAACGCAACGTTTCAGTCAATACCGAAACATTTCAGTGAGTACAGAAATGGCACTTAGGATCTCGTATAATATTTGTTACTCGGTAACGAATAGATGTGATATGCAACAGCCATGCTGTCAACTCCCATCACGTGCGGGTTCGAGTGTTTTGAGACCTCGTTTACGCGAACTATCTCTAAGTGAAGTTTCCGTTTATTTTCCACTTTCGCTATTACTGTTGTTGTTGCGAGACCCCAACACAGCTGTAGTTGTTAAAACGTTGTAGAGTGTATGCGAGAGCTGTCCTGGGAGGCAGTATCTCCAGCCAGGGTAAAAGACACATATTTCCATATATCCCACACTCTCAGAAGCAAAACCAGCATCCGACGTGAATCAAGGGAGCATGAGAGGAGAGTTACTGTTCAAGATGTGAAATGTTAAAAAAAGATCTGCCTCATCGTCGTGGCATGCATAGCTGGTGCAGGACATGTCAGAGAAATCGCATACAGCTAGGGCGGGGCAGATGTTTTTCCCACCGCTGAGAGAGCTCAGAAAGCCGCACGACGACCAGAACACCGCTGCCGGCACGTGTAATATATTTCGAGCACGCGGCAGGCCCGCTCCGCCCTTTTACTCTTTCACCGGGCCTCGTTCCGGAGCGCCAGAAGCACAGTTAGCTGAGCCCGGTGAGACGTAATTGCTCGAGCATTCGACGTTGCTCATCTTGCGAAACGCGGGAATTACGGCGGCGCGGAGATGGATACAGCGCGGCGGTCCGGCGCGCACCTGCTGATCAAATAATGCGGCGCTAGGAATGTTAATATGTTGTGGGCGGGCCCAGGTGCGGAGGCGGCGGCGGCGGCTGCGGGGCCGGCATGCGTTATTGCGCACTCCGGCGTGGACAGCACGCGCAGGGCGCGGGATCGCCGACACGTTTTAATTAAAGCCGCCGCTGGACGGTCGTCTTCGCGAGCCCCTACCGCGCGACGGCGCCGCAACCCGCGTGTCACCGCAGCCAACACGTTGCGGTTTCCGTCGATGCTGCAGTGTGCACTACCAACAGAGGTGTACAAATTCTTCTTAAAGCCTTCCTGCCGCCGGTTTCGTCGCAACCATTGAAGCAGCTGAGCCTGCCGCAACGGAGAGACGAGAGTGAATGTGTGCTGTATTACAGTGGTTAAAACAGGCCAACTTCGGTTCCCACAAAGCTGGCAAGTTTCAAGGGACGTTCTGAGCCTGCTGCGTCTGACAACAGATTGGGCTATCAGTTCAACTTGGCCAGCAGGTTGCATGTTTGTGTAGACAGCTCATTTACAATTTTAGGAGCAGCAAAACGGACAAACCAACCTTAAAGGAGGTTGATGAGAAATTGAGAATCAGGGAATATAGAGGATGTTCATTTGATTTGAAGATATTGAAATATCTCAAAAGCTACACACAGGATCAAAAAAGTTATAATTCCAATTTGTTTGTCTCGGAGGGGGACATTCAACGATAACACACTGGACCCACCACTGCACAGTGTACGTGGGTGGCGAGGGCGCAACTTTAAAATCTTCAATGGAAGCCCCCTTTTTATTGCGGATTAAGATGCACATATGTTTAGTCTGAAGTATTTTATTCGTTTCGTCACAGATGGCGCTGTAGTCGTAGGAATATAAATGGGTACGCCGGCCGCTGTGGCCGAGCGGTTCTAGGCGCTTCAGTCCGGAACCGCGCTGCTGCTACAGTCGCAGGTGAGAATCCTGCCTCGTGCATGGATGTGTGTGATGTCCTTAGGTTAGTTAGGTTTAAGTAGTTCTAAGTCTAGGGGACTGATGACCTCAGATGTTAGATCCCAAGTGCTTAGAGCCAGTTGAACCATAAATCTGTACACAACCGTAATTTACGACATGCTACTCAGTGGCCCTTGAATATGCAATGGCACGTGGCACAACTCGACGCATTACTGTGTCCGTGGCTCGAGGCAAACAGTACACTACTTTCCCAATTAGGAAACGTGTTCAAACGTATTACCGCCAACGTGAATGCACTTAGTGATCCGCTTTTCAAATGCCCGTATACAGGACAGAAGCATATCTGTGGGAATGTCAGCACAGGCATTTCCGATGCGGTCGACCATATCTTCACGGCCTCTTTGCACTTGCTGGTACACCTTATCTTTTTAATATCCCCACAGAAAGAAACCTGCGCTCTCAAATCCGGCGATCTACTGGGCAATTAATAGGGCCACCTCTGCCGATCCACCGACCAGTGTAAACACTGTTCAATACCTCCCCTGCCTCAATTGTTTAATGCGCTAGGCAATAGTCAAGCTCAAACGTTCAGGGCAACATCCCGGAGTAGTATAGGCTGTTCCCGTTCCAAAAAGTTCGATATTTGCGTCCATTCAACGTGTCGTGCCGTTAATGAGTTTGTTCCCATGATACCACACCATACGTTAACTGACCAAGGACGTTGGTGATCTACTTTCCGTAATCATTGGGGATTGTCTACACTCTGGTAATGCATATTACACCGATTAATATTATCATGATTCGTGAATGTAGACTCACCAGAAAATGGTACCTCGGCAAAGAACGTGCGGGACGTTTGCATTTGTTGACGTGCCCATTCACAAAACACTACCCTGTTATGGAAATAGGCGCCATTAAGTTCTTGATACAATGACACGTGGTATACATGATATCTACGACGATGTACTATTGTGACAATGCTACCTATGCACATTTAGGAATCGCGGCGTAATTGCCGGCCATTTATCCGTGAGTTTTTGTGCACTGCTGCTAGTACAGCTATCTCATTAGCTTCTCCTGTAACCCATTTGCTTCGTTTCCTTTTGCCGGTCGATACACTCCCATCAGACAGACAGGCATTCGCAACCTTGGAAAAGAACGAAAGAGAGCGAGCTTGTGTTGGGAAACGCTCGGCATACACAGCAACAGCAGCCTCAACATTTTCCGCAAATGAGGATAATTTCAATTTTCTCTTCTGTGATTGCAACATTCATCGTCCACTTGCACGTCTGTTCTCCAAAAGACAGGTAGGTCTGCACGCAATAAACACCGTACAAGTATTGCAATATTTAGAGCCGCTATCTATTCTTCGCACGCAAATTGCGTGAGCTCTGGACACACTGCACTGCGTGTTATGATACTCGTTGTTCCGTACACGGTGGCGCGTCCAATAGTCCCCTGTTCGATATGTCGGAGGAATACAACGCTGCGAATGGAGTTTCCAATTAGAAGTTATGAAATACTGGCCTGTCCTACCCTCGCAGCATGGAAATGAGATCCCCGTGCCATAGAATATTCAAGGCCCATGGAGTGGCATGTGAAAAATTACGATCGTGTACGCATTTCTATGCCTCCGATTACAGCGCCATCTGTGGTGAAACGAAGAAAATGAGTCAGACAAAACGTTTGTAGATTATGCCGTAGCACTGCAAGCATGCAATAAAAAGCGGGGTTTCCCATTGAAGATTTTAAAGATGCCCCCCGTCGCCACCGCAAGATTTGTGGTGACGGATCGAGTGTGGAATCGTTGGATGTCCACCCTCCAAGACAAAAAAAAAAGAAATGTAAGTCTAACGGTTTTTGATCCTCTGTTTAGCTTCCGAGATGTTTCAATATCTTCAACAAAAATTAACACCCTATATACCATCCACGAAACAGAGCCCAAGTTCAGCAAGGGAAAAGTATTCCTATATTTATGAGGCAGCTTCACATAACTTGGTAGGTGTCTCGCAATGCAGATTGTGTGACATGCTACTGAACAATCAAAAATGGTTCAAATGGCTCTGAGCACTATGGGACTTAACATCTATGGTCATCAGTCCCCTAGAACTTAGAACTACTTAAACCTAACTAACCTAAGGACAGCACACAACACCCAGCCATCACGAGGCAGAGAAAATCCCTGACCCCGCCGGGAATCGAACGCGGGAACCCGGGCGTGGGAAGCGAGAACGCTACCGCACGACCGCGAGATGCGGGTACTGAACAATCAATCACCAACCTCGAATAGAGATATGTTACACTAAGCGGCGCGAAGACAACAGCTGCTGGCCAGTCAATCTCGCCAGCCAGGCGATTCTGTGGGTCTGCTTCGTTCCATACACTGAGGAGACAAAAGTCATGGGATACTACCTAACACCGTATCGGATCTCATTCTGTGCGGCGTAGAGCAGAAATTCGACTTGGCATAGACTCAACATGTCGTTGGAAGCCCGCTGCTGAAACATGGGGCCTTGCAGCCTCTATCCCCATCCATAATTGAGAAAGTATTTGCGGTGGAGGATTTTGTACACGAACTGGCCTCCCGATTATGTCCCATAGATGATCGATAGGATTCATGCTGTGCGATCTGGTTGGCCAAATGATTCGCTTTAGCGGTCAACAACGTTCCTCAGAAAAATCGCGAACAGTTGTGGCCGAGTGACATGGTGCACTGTCATCCATAAAGATTCGATTGTTGTTTGGGAACATGAAGTCCATGAATGATTGCAGATGATCTCCAAGGAGCGAACATAACCAGTTCCAATGGAAATGAAATGTCTTGCGGCTAGGGTCTTCCTTTGGGCAGACCGGTGGCATGGTGCAAGGCTTTTTAGTTGACGCCACTTCGGCGACTTGCACGTCGATGGAGAAGATGAGATGATGATAAAGACAATACAACACCCACTACCTGAGCGGAGAAAATTTCCGATCCAGCCGGGACTCGAACCCGGACACATTTGCATGGCATTCCGTCGCGCTGACCACATTTTTACTGTTCGTTGTATTTGGTCGTAGCGGACGTCACATGACATCCGTTGTAGTTCGTTTGTTGATCCATTGACTCGGTTTTTTTATTGCAGAGGCCAGCCAGCTCTCTGACAGAACACGCCGAGCTACCATGCCGGCGACCACTCAGCTATGGCGGCGGCCATTTACAATCAATGACCGGTTCAGTTGGACCAGAGAAGCCACCACCAACTTGCACAGTGCCTCGCTGAAAACCTGTTTTCGTGGCTTCGTGGTGTCTGTGCCACATTCTAACCATACCATCAGCTCTTACCAACCGAAATCGGGACTCATCTGACCAGGTCACGGTTTTCCATTCGTCTAGGGTCCAACCGATATCGCCACGACCCTAGGAGAAGCGCTGCAGGCGATGTCGTGCTGTTAGCAAAGGCACTCGCGTCAGTTGTCTGCTGTCATAGCCCATTATTGCCAAATTTCGCCGCACTCTCCTGACTGATACATTCGTCGAACGCCGCACACTGATTGCTGTTGTTGTGGTAATGTCACGTCTTCCAAAAGTGCAGGTACGTCTTATATTAGGAAATGTGAGTATTTGTGGCTGTCATGCGATTTGGCAAGAACACAGGCCGTGACACCATGTTATTAGTCATACCATACAAAACGTTCACTGAGAACCTAACTTGCAATTTTGTTTCCCGAGTGTCATATGGATTCTTCATCGCACATGCATGACAATTGCGGTTACTCATGATACAGTTTGTAATGCATATAAACTGGGATACTTGAATGACAGTAGTTTTTTTAATCTGGTTGTCTCTCTCTTTCTCATGATTTATAGGAAGACAAATCTAACAAGATTATACAGCAAGTGGTATAGAATTAATGTAATCCCAGCAATTTCAATTTTGTTGTAATGTTCATTTGTTAGCAGTTCTTTTATTAATCACTTCTCCTGTTCCGGATGCCTCCACTCTAGGATGTTTTGCGGAGACGCTCTATCTTTTGTGTGAAGGAAAAAGTGTAATTTTGTATCAAAAAGTATTTAATAGAGTGTTTATTACAAGCTTGGAGTGGGGTTTTATTTAGTAAGAGGAACAAACTAAGTCTATTAAGGATCCTACTGCGAAAATTTTGTATCACAAGACGATCCCTTATTGACCCGGCACGGTCAGAAGAAATTTATACATCTAGTGAGCGGAAGGCCGCAGAAGAAAATTCCGGAGCTGCTGCTTTTAAGAAGAAACAAGGTAAAACGGACATTAATGAGAATTTTTAGTGTTATAGGTGAAAGTAAAAATAGCAGCTGTTCGGTCCGCCACCCTCTCCATATATCTTCGAAGAATTACCATTATTTATACAAATCAAAGAAAGATATAACTAAGTTACGTCACCCCCACATTAAATTGTGTGTAAATGTAGTCTTATCCGTAAATGTAGTTTATTGCACGATGTCTCTGTATACAACCCACCATTGATTTCTGTGGTTATTTCAACACAGTGTTAACACTGACAACTATACGCAAACGCCTGTACTGTCGATCGTCAAGTGAACGCCGTCGGCCACCGCAAGGTCCATGGTGAGAGGTAATGCCTCAAATTTGTTCTTGACACTGTGGATCTCGGAATATTGAATTCCTTAGCGATCTCCGAAACAGAATGTCCCAAACGCACGTCGGCAACGTTTTCACTTGAGTCACCTGAGCGCAAGAGACTGCCCTTTTATTCCTAGTGTGCGCGATTCTACCGCCATCTGTAAATGTGCACATCGCTATCCCCCGAAGTTTTCAAAAAATGGTTCAAATGGCTCTGAGCACTATGGGACTTAACATCTGTGGTCATCAGTCCCCTAGAACTTAGAACTACTTAAACCTAACTAACCTTAGGACATTACATACATCCATGCCCGAGGCAGGATTCGAACCTGCGACCGTAGCGGTCACGCGGTTTCCAGACTGAATCGCCTAGAACCGCACGGCCACACCGGCCGGCCCCCTCAGTATATACGAAATTATTGAACAAGGTGATTCGCTCTACGCCGACGTGTTTGACATTATAATCTCTGCGTACGAAACAGGTCAACGTCCCACGAAAGCCAAGGTCGGCGAGATGATCCTTCGACGTTTTGCGGCAACGCTCAACTTCCCTCTGCCTGGGCGCAGGCGAGCGCGTCGCAATATTGGTCGACCGAGGTTGTGGAGGAGGGGGGGGGGGGGGGGGGGACGATTCTGAAGGGGAGGGAAAGGAAGGGGGGAGGTCAGGGGAAGACTGGAGAGTTCGACCGTCTCCTTCCCCTTCTCCCGCGCACCGCCCCCAACGAATCCCACCCCTCAGCTCCTCCGTTAAACCGAGATGGCCGGAGGGGTAAGGGGAAAACGGGGGGTGGGTAAGTAATTGAAGGTCCTAGCCTCATTAAATCCTTGCTCTATTAAAGTAATTTGTAATTAACTTGGCCGGGCGTCAGTTTAATGCAGAATAACGCTGAGGCTAATTAGTAAGACTTGTGTAAGAGCGGCGGAGGCGGCGGCGCCTGGCGTCTCGAGGTAGGCAGAACAATGCGGGAGGCACGCCGCCCCCGCTCCCGGCCCGTAAACATCAAGACGGCCCGCGTTCCTGCCCCGCTCTGCCCGCCGGCTGCACGAGTCAATTCCCCGCACTGCCACGGCTGGTGGCGGGAGGAGCGGAGGAAAACATACCGTCTGACGAGTAGGCGGACCGTTCAGTAGCTGAAGTAGAGCTTCTCTAGAGAAATCTTCACTACTAAGGGTCCACTCGACCAATAGGTGGGGGTAATCATAAAGTTTTAATTATCACTTTGAAAAAATTAAGTTATGTATACTACTGGCCATTAAAATTGCTACACCACGAAGATGACGTGCTACAGACGCGAAATTTAAGCGACAGGACAAAGATGCTGTGATACGCAAATTATTAGCTTTTCAGAGCATTCACACAAGGTTGGCGCCAGTGGCGACACCTACAACGTGCTGACATGAGGAAAGTTTCCAACCGATTTCTTATACACAAACAGCAGTTGGCCGGCGTTGCCTGGTGAAATGATGTTGTGATGCCTCGTGTAAGGAGAAGAAATGCTTACCATCACGTTTCCGACTTTGATAAATGTCGGATTGTAGCCTATCGCGACTGCAGTTTATCGTATCGCGACTTTGCTGCTCGCGTTGGTCGAGATCCAATGAATGTTAGCAGAATATGGAATCGGTGGGTTCAGGAGGGTAATACGGAACGCCTTGCTGGATCCCAACGGCCTCGTATCACTAGCAGTCGAGATGACAGGCCTGAAACAACCGCAGAATTCAATATGGGACGTGCAGCCACGTCTCGATCCCTGAGTCAACAGATGGGGACATTTGCAAGACAACAACTATCTGCACGGACAGTTCGACGACGTTTGCAGCAGCATGGACTATCAGCTCGGAGAACATCGCTACGGTTACCCTTGATGCTGCATAACAGACAGGAGCGCTTGCGATGGTGTACTCAACGACGAACTTGGGTGCACGAATGGCAAAACGTCATTTTTTCAGCTGAATTCGGGTTCTGTTTACAGTATCATGTTGGTGGTATTCGTGTTTGGCGACATCGCGGTGAGCGTACATTCGAAGCGTGTTTTCGTCATCGCCATACTGGCGTATTACCCGGCGTGATGGTATGGGGTGCCGTTGGTTACACGTCACGGTCACCTCTTGTTCGCATTCATGGCACTTCGAACAGTGGACGTTACATTTCAGATGTGTTACGACCCGTGGCTCTACCCTTCATTCGATCCCTGCGAAACCGTACATTTCAGCAGGATAATGCACGACCGCATGTTCCAGGTCCTGTACGGGCCTTTCTGGATACAGAAAATGTTCGACTGCTGCCCTGGCCAGCACATTCTCCAGATCTATCACCAACTGAAAACGTCTGGTCAATGGAGGCCGACTAACTGGCTCGTCACAATACTCCAGTCACTACTCTTGATCAACTGTGGTATCGTGTTGAAGCTGCATGGGCAGCTGTACCTGTACACGTCATCCAAGCTCCGTTTGACTCAATGCCCAAGCGTATCAAGGCCGTTATTACGGCCAGAGGTGGTCGTTCTGGGTACTGATTTCTCAGGATCTATGCACCCAAATTGCGTGAAAATGTAATCACATGTCAGTTCTAGTATAACATATTTGTCCAATGAGTACCCGTTTATCATCTGCATTTCTTCTTGGTGTAGCAATTTTAATGGCCAGTAGTGTAATTAATGTTTGGTTTATTCACAAGGACATGTCTGCAGTCGTCATGCATCCTGGTATCCGCATTGCACCGTACCGTAGTACGCCGGTTGGTCTTTGTACAAAACATTGACGTAGTGCCAACATCTTTTACTGGAAATAATAGATTATGAAATTCTAAAAAAAAAGTTGACTGAATGTCAAACAAAATTCTGAAAAATTATTCCATCTTAATAAATAATGTCCTTAGTGGTATATACTGACTGAAAATGTTCGTGGGATAGCGATATGCAATTATTAAGATGTCGGTAGTATTGCGTACACGAAGTATAAAAGGGTATAACTCTGACGGAGCTGTTGTTTGTACGCAGGTGATTCACGTGAGACAGTTTTTGACGTGATTATGGCCGTACAACGGGAATCAACAGATTTTGATGACGGAATTGTAGATGGAGAATTCCATTTCGAAAATCGTTCGGGAATTCAGTATTCCGAGATCCACAACGTCGAGAGTGGGTCGAGAACACCACGTTTCAGTCATTACCTCTCGCCACGAACAACGCAGTGGCAGACTACCTTTGTTTAACGACAGACAGCAGCGGCGTTTGTGAAGAGGTGTCGGTGCTCATAGACAAGCAACACAGCCAGAAACAACCGCAGAATTCAATATGGGACGTATGACGAACGTACCCGTTAGAACAGTGCGGCCAAATTTGGCGTTATTGGGCTATGGCAGCAGACAACCAACGCCAGTGCCTTTGCTAACAGCACGACATCGTCTACAACGCCTCTCCTGGGCTGGTGACCATATCTGTTGGATCCTAGATGACTCGAAAACAGCGTCCTGGTCGGATGAGTCCAGATTTCAGTTGGTAAGTGTCGATGGTAGGGTTCAAGTGTGGTGCAGACCCCAAGAAGCCATGAACCCAAGTTGTCAACAAGGCTGGTGGTGGCTGCATAATAGTGTGGGCTGTGTTTAGATGGAATGGAGTTGGTCTTCTGGATATTCGGCCACTTAGAGACCATTCCAGTCATTCATGGAAGTCATATTGCCAAACAATGGTGCAATTTTTATGGATGATAATGCGATGAGTCACTTTGCCAGTTTTTCGCGAGTGGTTTGAAGAACATTCTGAACAGTTCAAGCGAATGGGTTGGCCATCAAGATTGCTCGACATGAGTCCCGTCGGACATTTATATGACATAACCGAGAGGTCAGTTCGTGCACAAAATCCTGCACTGGCCACACTCTAGTAATTATAGGCGACGATAGAGGCAGCTTAATATTTCTGCAGGAGACTTCCAACGATTTGTTAAATCCATGTCATGTCGACTTATTGAAAAAAAATTGGTTCAAATGGCTCTGAGCACTAACATCTGTGATCATCAGTCCCCTAGAACTTAGAACTACTTAAACCTAACTAACCTAAGGACATCACATATATCCATGCCCGAGGCAGGATTCGAACCTGCGACCATAGCGGTCGCGCGGTTCCAGACTGAAGCGCCTAGAGCCGCTCGGCCACTACGCCAGGTAAAAGGAGGTCCCATGCCACATTAGGAGGTATCCTAGGTATCCCATGACCTTTGTCTCACCGAGCGAGGTGGTGCAGTGGTTAGCACACTGGACTCGCATTCGGGAGGACGACGTTTCAATCCTGCGTCCGGCCATCCTGATTTAGATTTTACGTGATTTCCCTAAATCGCTTCAGGCAAATGCCGGAATGGTTCCTTTGAAACGACACGGCCGACTTACTTCCCCATCCTTCCCTAATATGATGAGACCGATGACCTCGCAGTTTGGTCTCTTCCCCCGAAATCAACCAATCTTTGTCTCCTCGGTGTACGTAATGTACCACTGACACAGGGAATTTTTCCAGACAGGTTGAAATATGCGATTGTTAAAAGTCTTCTTTTCCTTATGTTAGCATAAAGACACCATTTCTCGTCAGCAGTAACAATACTGCATAGGAATGGTTGGTGTTGTTCACGTGCCGACTAATGACGAGCGGTCAAAGATGCACGCATGGCCAACGCTGATTTTTGTGATATTGGCTTAAAGCACGCGGTACCCGTAACCCCCTTTGCATGCTGACGTCACACGATGGTGGGATGATCACAGTTCGTCACATTTGACAGTTCTCGAGTACACTGACGTGGATCATTGTGGATTAATGCGTTCAAACGATCTTCATCAAACCCAGAAGGTCTTCCTGAACGTAGCGTCACTAATGCCAAACCGGTCCTCCTTAAAACGAGAAAGCCATTTTCTTGCCGTGCTCTGTCCAATAGCATCATCCCACACACGGCGCATATTTTTCTGGCTGCCTCCGCTGCTGTCACCCCTCTATTGAACTCAAACAGAAGAATATGTCGGAAATGTTCTGATCTCTCTACTTGGCACTCCACTTTCTAGCGTTCACAGGTCCCCAAGTGACAACATGTAAATTCAAACCACAACAGTGAACTACGAATAAATAACCCCATAGCGGGCGGAATACCAACATACAAAACAAAAACGCTGCGAACTTACGCACCAACCTAATAACTTTTATTGTTGATATCAGAACTTTATTAATCAGGACATAAATGAGTGACTTACAGAATCCGTTTCACAATTGTTGTGTTTACCTGGCTAAGGCACTGTAAAACATTCCTCTTGAGAGAAGTATTACTGTCTAGACGTTAGTAACAAATGATTTCAACTATAGTATCACCAAAGTGTCGTTACTCCGTGGTCCATAAATAAAACATTTTCGACTGTCTAAAAAAAATTACACTTACTGAACAACCTAATTTATGAACCACATTATGCAGTTAAAGTCAGTCTCAAGTTACTGAATGAATAAATATGACATAGATGAAAATATAAATCCGACTGAGCACATAACTGCAATGTGCAAGAAACCATCAACAATTCTCCATGCCATCCAAAAAACATAAAATGCTCTTCCCTCTGACCTGAAAAAGAAAGTTCTTCGAACACTTACACTTCCAATTATCGATTACAGCGATGTTGTGCAGCATAGTCTTCCTCAGGAAAGCTCACGGTGCCTGTAACAGGTTATGAACGCCTGTTTATGTTATATCTGTGGCGTTCGACTACTTGACCACAATGTCATACTTTATGCACAGCTATCCTGGCTGCGTGCAGCTAAGCGCAGAGAGTTTCATACACTCTGTCTCATCAAAGTACACTGTTCCTCGAGTCCCTCCTTGACCTTAACTCTCTTGTTTGAACAAGATGGCAGAAACTACCGTTTCCAACAGAACAAAATCCTTTCTGTCCCGCTCCCTCACTCACGTACTTTCTCGAAGTCCTTCTCGGTAGCAGGAACCCGAGTCTGAATAACCTCCCTCATTATAGTAGAGGCTTGTATAACATTTTCAGTTTCAGAAGACAGTGAATGAGATGGCTACTAAAGCAATAATAAGAATTACCGTTGGCCCTGTACGCACTCATTATCCTTGTGCGCTCTTCTTTCGAACCAGATCTTATATTCCCAGAATTATTAGCTGTGCAGTCTACTTAAATTTCCCTTCCTCAGAACTCGCTATATCAGTAAATATCTATTTTGTATACCTATAAGTTCTCTTTATATCTGTCATTATTATTATTAATAGTAGTACTAGTATTGTTAATATCATTATTAGTGGCAGTAACAGTAGACGTGCTGCAGTATTAATTTATTAGCTCGTGGTAAGCATTATTTACTCACATTGTCTCTACCGACACTCAAATCTTTTAAGACTATTCTTCATATTGATATAATTATTGTTTCTTAGGTAACTCTGATGTAGAAAAAGATATTGTTTGTGTGAAACTCTGGTCCCGTGTAACGGTGCGGGGGGGGGGGGGGGGGGGGAGCTGAAAGCCCTTATTTCATCAGGTTAGACAAATGATAAATTAATAAATAAGCCGGCAATGCCACATGTAAACTATCGAACTCTAATTACTCTCATAAATGATTCTCGCATTACTGTTCCGCTCAAACGAACTTCATGTGGCAATAGAATATTGCGTAGTAGTCAACATGTGGATCTGGCGCGCCTTTCCGTGTTTTCTTCGTTTCATTTCGTATTTGCTCCTGAGGGGGGCTGTTTTAGAGGGTTTTCGCTGTTATTAATCAGACTGGAGACTATTAAACTACAAAATGCCCGATTAAATTCCTTACACTTTCCATCGTTGCTTCTAAATGTGTTCCCTCTCGGATTCAGATTGTTTGAGAGTGTGCTCGTGTAGGCCGTCAGAAACTAATTACATTCTTGGCAATGATTTCAAATGCATAGAATCAGACCGCACTCCACTGACAGGTGCTATTTGCTGTGTGCCTCACAGTATTTGGAATCCATGTCGTCCACTGAAAATCTTACGATTTTTCCGATCTTGTGAACAGTGTTGTGAAACTGACTAAAGTGACAGCGTACTTAAATAAAAAAAAAAAAAAAAAAAACAGGATTTAAGATCCTCACGAGAAAGACATCAACGATCGAGAAGAAGACTAATATTCGCTCAAGAAGGCAACTGCCGCGCTGAATTTGGTTTTATCGCTGCAGAATGAACACCCATCGGAATATATTCAGTGTTCCACTCAATAAAAGTTGTTCACAGCAATCAAAATTTCATCACCAGCAACTCAAAAAATCGAATTAAACGAGGTTCATTGTAAACTAAATGTTTTCATGTCTATATGAGACTACCATCGAATAATTTTTAGGCCTAAACACTCCGCCATAGCAGTCTCAGCGAAAGCCGAAAAGTGAACAGTCCCACGCCTAGTGCAGTTTATCACCAAGGTTACATAAGGAGAACTAAGCCAGTGCAAGCAAACTCCATTGATATGCTGAACTCAGATTTGCCACTCATTTCCATTCAAAGTGTGACCTTGGAAAGGTTATTAGAGGACGAAGACAAGCCCTAAAAGAACAAGAAATCAAAAGTTTATTCAGTTTCAAAGGACATAATGTTCGTTCAGGCAAATATTGCCTATCTTTCAAGACAGTACTGGGGCCTTGGCATCTCTGCTTGTAGAAACTAATCATCTAACTGAAGAACTTTACTAAGAAGTGGGTATAATAGGACTCTGTGTCTCAACTTAAAAACGATATGACTGAACAACATTAAGAATTGTCCAGTCAAGATAAAAACAACTCAGGGTGATACACCAATGATCGAAAACTTTAAATGCTTTCAAATGTGGTTGTGTGTGAGGAACACCGAGACACAGGACATGATATAGGGTAAGCAAGCTTACAAGGAGACCCTAACTAGTTACAACTAGAAAAATCTTTTGTGGGGACACACGATTTGATATTACCATGTTGTCCGAACGAATGTTATTTCTGGGTAAGAAACATGAAAATTAGGAATAAAAATCTTAGGGTTCGTTTCTAAAATGTGTACGCAAACTCATGAAGAAAGATGGTCTGTTTGAAGACAGTCACTCCAAATAAACTACAGCATGCTGACAAAAGAAGATCTTGAAACATATTTTGGAATCCAAAGATAAACCCACTTGAAACGAGAAATTGCGTGAAGACGCTGACCGGGCCAGCGTAGTAGAAAGAAAAAAAAACCTTAAACATAGAATCAAAAACTGCTGAATACCTTAAAATAAATGGAAGCTTGTCAGCCATAGAAGTAATAGAAAGAAATTTTAGTTTCATGCAAAATAATTGACGACAAGAAAAACAGATTAACAAAGATAGAGTAATACTCAAAATGGTTCAAATGGCTCTGAGCACTGTGGGACTTAACTTCTGAAGTCATCAGTCCCCTAGACCTTTGAACTACTTAAACCTAACTAACCTAAGGACATCACACACATCCATGCCCGAGGCACGATTCGAACTTGCGACCGTAGCGGTCGCGCGGTTCCAGACTGAAGCCCCTAGAGCCGCTCGGCTGAGTGCGAAACACACGTTTCGAAAGTGAGGTTGTGTAAATAACGCCAATGCAACGTCAGTGGTTTCAAAAAAGGCAAAAAACTGCCAAGTATATATGTCCAATGAAGTTTCTTTCGGCCTCAAGCTCCGCTAACAGAGAAAAAATAGCAATTTGCAGTATTTGTGCACAGCAGATTAATGACTACATAAGACGCTTTGGTAAATAAAAGCGAAATGTGCCTAGTACAAAATTCTCATTAAACACATTCAGCTTAGCTTGGAAAAACCAGTAATAATTGATAGTAACAGCTGCTGCGGAAGATGGCCATGCAAAAAAAGAATTCGAAATTTGTGATAAGTTCCTATGGGACCAAACTGCTGAGATCATCGTCTCTAGGCTTAGACACTACTTAATTCAACTTAAACTAACTTATGCTAAGGACAACACACACACACCCATGTCCGAGGGAGGACTCGAACCTCCGACAGGGGAGCCGTGTGAACCATGACAACAAGGCTCCTACCGCGCGGCACCATGCAAACAAACATAAATAAACGACTACGAACAAGTTTCGGAAACTCGAAACCAAAGTAAGTATGGTCGACAGAGACTCTGGTGATAAAAAAAAATTGTAATGTTATTAGTAATGGTACTAGTCTAGTTATCAATGGAGAGACGTCTACAGACGTTAAAGTAACCACTGGCGTGCCACACGGGAGTGTTATGGGACCATTGCTTTTCACAATATATATAAATGACCTAGTAGATAGTGTCGGAAGTTCCATGCGGCTTTTCGCGGATGATGCTGTAGTATACAGAGAAGTCGCAGCATTAGAAAATTGTAGCGAAATGCAGGAAGATCTGCAGCGGATAGGCACTTGGTGCATTGAGTGGCAACTGACCCTTAACATAGGCAAAGGTAATGTATTGCGAATACATAACCTTTATTGTATGATTATATGATAGCGGAACAAACACTGGTAGCAGTTACTTCTGTAAAATATCTGGCAGTATGCGTGCGGAACGATTTGAAGTGGAATGATCATATAAAATTAATTGTTGGTAAGGCGGGTACCAGGTTGAGATTCATTGGGAGAGTCCTTAGAAAATGTAGTCCATCAACAAAGGAGGTGGCTTACAAAAACTCGTTCGGCCTGTACTTGAGTATTGCTCATCAGTGTGGGATCCGTAGCAGGTCGGGTTGACGGAGGAGATAGAGAAGATCCAAAGAAGATCGGCGCGTTTCGTCACAGGGTTATTTGGTATGGGTGATAGCGTTACGGAGATGTTTAGCAATCTCAAGTGGCAGACTCTGCAAGAGAGGCGCTCTGCATCGCGGTGTAGCTTGTTCGCCAGGTTTCGAGAGGGTGCGTTTCTGGATGAGGTATCGAATGTATTGCTTCCCCCTACATATACCTCCCGAGGAGATCACGAATGTAAAACTAGAGAGATTCGAGCGCGCACGGAGGCTTTCAGACAGTCGTTCTTCCCACGAACCATACGCGACTGGAACAGAAAAGGGAGGTAATGACAGTGGCACGTAAAGTGCCCTCCGCCACACACCGTTGGGTGGCTTGCGGAGTATACATGTAGATGTAGATGTAGATGTAACGACAATAGTCTGTGCTAGCTGTTTGTGTACCGATGGAGTCGATATGCAATATCTTCAACACGTGGCAATGTCTTTGGACAATAGCAACGTGGGAATGAATGTTTAATAATTTTCCAATACGTAAAGAAAAAAGTAAATAATTAATACGTTGTAAGTGGGCTGTTTCCAAATATTATGAAATGCCTCATTAACTTATTAAGTTATTTCTACCGTTCGTAATGGAACGCAGATCTAAAACAGATGACTATTTACCTCAGTTGACTTTAAAGGCCACAATTGATTTTCCTTCTTATTTTTCCACTCTAAATTATCATCCACATCAAACTTTCCTCTGGGACTGAACTCCAAGACGTTATTTCGACAATTTTTCTTCTGTTTTCTAAGCCGTAGTCAGCCTGTTCCCATTTTATTCGCTTCGTTTCAACGAGGATAATTCGTTTGCTCAACTTGTTTCATAGGAAATCGTTTCTAAACACATCGCAGGGACTGTTTTCACTGCCCAACTTCTTAATTTTGCCCTGGCGCCTCGTTTAACGCTACCTGAAATCAAAAATATTTAAAACAGCATCGTGTTCCGTCATAGTGGATCCACTTCACACAGGACACGGTCTTAGAGAAACGTATCAACTGCCCCGCGAGCGCCTGCTCTGGCAGCAAACGTGGGACCGTTGATTAATGGTTTCCATTCGAATGTGCATTTCCGGTGTCCCGTGCACAAGCGGTGCGCACACTCGGGGCCCGGAAATGCAGTTCACGGGTGCACGCGCGGCGCTCCACAAAGCGATCGTCTGCATTCAGATGCAAACAGTTGCGGCTCATTTGTCTGGCAACGGCAGTCATTTATCTTCGTCTGTGCGACATTCTGCGCCTTTCTCCCGGGAACAATGGCTCGTGCGTGTACATATTGCGTTGACATACCAGTACGAGCAGTACACTGAAATTACGCATGAAATTTAATGACTGTGACTAATCGTGGTATTTGAGATGGAGTAACCATACGAATTATAACCCCTGTATCGGTATTTCATATTAATAAGAGCGTGCTATTGCAAAGTTCCAAATCTAGCGAACTATATATTCACATCTAATGAATGCTGTGCACTTGTAATACCTTTACCACTTAAATTTTTAATTACGGTAGCAGGATAGTTGAATTGTTGAAGACTATTTTTCATAATGCTTCACAAACGTTATGTGTAAATGTAGTTTCCGTCCCCATTCCTCCCCCTCCCCCTCCCCTCCCCTCTCTCTCTCTAGAATATTTCCGGATTTCTCACTGTTAAACAAGTATATCTATACTAGCCCAATGGTAAAACTGATGACAATATTACACTAACAACAAAACATGAAATCAATAAGGCATAAATGTACCTCCATGCACTTGTTTCGCATCACATAGTTGTTGTGTTGAAAAAAGTAACTTTAAGTGATTGTACGTATGTAATGTTTAATTACACTACTGGCCATTAAAATTGCTACACCAAGAAAAAATGCAGATGATAAATGGGTATTCATTGGACAAATATATTATACTAGAACTGACATGTGATTACATTTTCACGCAATTTGGGTGCATAGATCCTGAGAAATCAGTACCCAGAAAAACCACCTCTGCCCGTAATAACGGTCTTGATACGCCTGGAAATTGAGTCAAACAGAGATTGGATGGCGTGTACAGGTACAGCTGTCCATGCAGCTTCAACACGATACCACAGTTGATCAAGAGTAGTGACTGGCGTATTGTGACGAACCAGTTGCTCGGTCACCATTGACCAGACGTTTTAAATTGGTGAGAGATCTGGAGAATGTGGTTTCCAGGGCAGCAGTCGAACATTTTCTGTATCCAGAAAGGCTCGTACAGGACGTGCAACATGCGGTCGTGCATTATCCTGCTGAAATGTACGGTTTCACAGGGATCGAATGCAGGGTAGAGCCACGGGTCGTAACACATCTGAAATGTAACGACCACTGTTCAAAGTGCCGTCAATGCGAACAAGAGGTGACCGAGACGTGTAACCAATGGCACCCTATACCATCACGCCAGGTGATACGCCAGTATGGCGATGTCGAATACACAATTCCAATGTGCGTTCACCGCGATGTCACCAAACACGGATGCGACCGTCATGATGCTGTAAACAGAACCTGGATTCATACGAAAAAATGACGTTTTGCCATTCGTGCACCCACGTTCGTCGTTGAGTACAGCATCGCAGGCGCTCCTGTCTGTGATGCAGCGTCAAGGGTAACCGCAGCCTTGGTCTCTGAGCTGATAGTCTATGCTGCTGCAAACGTCCTAGAACTGTTCGTGCAGATGGTAGTTGTCTTGCAAACGTCCCCATCTCTTAACTCAGTGATCGAGACGTGGCTGCACGATCCATTACAGCCATGCGGATAAGATGCCTGTCATCTCGACTGCTAGTGATACGAGGCCGTTTGGATCGAGCACGGCGTTTCGTATTACCCTCCTGAACCCACCGATACCATATTCTGCTAACAGTCATTGGATCTCGACCAACGCGAGCAGCAATGTCGCGATACGATAAACCGCAATCGCGGTAGGCTACAATCCGACCTTTATCAAAGTCGGAAACGTGATGGCACGCATTTCTCCTCCTTACACGAGGCATCACAACAAAATTTCACCAGGCAACGCCGGTCAACTGCTGTTTGTGTATGAGAAATCGATGGGAAACTTTCCTCATGTCAGCAAGTTGTAGGTGTCGCCACCGGTGCCAATCTTATGTGAATGCTCTGAAAAGCTAATCATTTGCATATCAGAGCATCTTGTTCCTGTCGGTTAAATTTCGCGTCTGTAGCACGTCATCTTCGTGGTGTAGCAATTTTAATGGCCAGTAGTGTACATGACCCACTGTTGTTATAGCATGCTTAGAGATGTCATAGGAAATCTCCTCCCTCGGACACCTGGACCACCTACGTAGTAGGCCTTCCGAAGGTTCAGGAGACGAACGCACCTCTACGTCCCATCTTGAGCACCACTGTATCGCCGACTTACAGACTCGCGGAACTCTGGCCAATCTTCCCATCATACATAGATGCAACCGATTTCATAAGTCTAATTAAATGCCTAGATCTTTGAGAAGGAGATATTATAGTCAATTTCGATTTGGCGTCGTTATTCATACCCATTCGCATCCAGAATTCTATAGATCTGCTCTCCCGGTTATTTGGCGACACTGTTGAGGATTTACACTCCTGGAAATGGAAAAAAGAACACATTGACACCGGTGTGTCAGACCCACCATACTTGCTCCGGACACTGCGAGAGGGCTGTACAAGCAATGATCACACGCACGGCACAGCGGACACACCAGGAACCGCGGTGTTGGCCGTCGAATGGCGCTAGCTGCGCAGCATTTGTGCACCGCCGCCGTCAGTGTCAGCCAGTTTGCGGTGGCATACGGAGCTCCATCGCAGTCTTTAACACTGGTAGCATGCCGCGACAGCGTGGACGTGAACCGTATGTGCAGTTGACGGACTTTGAGCGAGGGCGTATAGTGGGCATGCGGGAGGCCGGGTGGACGTACCGCCGAATTGCTCAACACGTGGGGCGTGAGGTCTCCACAGTACATCGATGTTGTCGCCAGTGGTCGGCGTTAAGGTGCAGGTGCCCGTCGACCTGGGACCGGACCGCAGCGACGCACGGATGCACGCCAAGACCGTAGGATCCTACGCAGTGCCGTAGGGGACCGCACCGCCACTTCCCAGCAAATTAGGGACACTGTTGCTCCTGGGGTATCGGCGAGGACCATTCGCAACCGTCTCCATGAAACTGGGCTACGGTCCCGCACACCGTTAGGCCGTCTTCCGCTCACGCCCCAACATCGTGCAGCCCGTCTCCAGTGGTGTCGCGACAGGCGTGAATGGAGGGACGAATGGAGACGTGTCGTCTTCAGCGATGAGAGTCGCTTCTGCCTTGGTGTCAATGATGGTCGTATGCGTGTTTGGCGTCGTGCAGGTGAGCGCCACAATCAGGACTGCATACGACCGAGGCACACAGGGCCAACACCCGGCATCATGGTGTGGGGAGCGATCTCCTACACTGGCCGTACACCACTGGTGATCGTCGAGGGGACACTGAATAGTGCACGGTACATCCAAACCGTCATAGAACCCATCGTTCTACCATTCCTAGACCGGCAAGGGAACTTGCTGTTCCAACAGGACAATGCACGTCCGCATGTATCCCGTGCCACCCAACGTGCTCTAGAAGGTGTAAGTCAACTACCCTGGCCAGCAAGATCTCCGGATCTGTCCCCCATTGAGCATGTTTGGGACTGGATGAAGCGTCGTCTCACGCGGTCTGCACGTCCAGCACGAACGCTGGTCCAACTGAGGCGCCAGGTGGAAATGGCATGGCAAGCCGTTCCACAGGACTACATCCAGCATCTCTACGATCGTCTCCATGGGAGAATAGCAGCCTGCATTGCTGCGAAAGGTGGATATACACTGTACTAGTGCCGACATTGTGCATGTTCTGTTGCCTGTGTCTATGTGCCTGTGGTTCTGTCAGTGTGATCATGTGATGTATCTGACCCCAGGAATGTGTCAATAAAGTTTCCCCTTCCTGGGACAATGAATTCACGGTGTTCTTATTTCAATTTCCAGGAGTGTATTTAAGCACTTTCTGACATATTTTCTACATGATGAAGAATATTTTAAACAAACGGATGGCTAGCTCCAGTTACAGCGAACATGTTTATAGAGCACTTTGAGGTAATCGCACTACACACAGCTCCTGCAAACCCTAGTTGCTTTTATCTTTATGTCGACGAAGCGTTCGTGTCTGGTCCCAAGGACATGAAAGGCTGGGAGGATGCTTGGACCACCTTAACAATATCCATGACAACATCAAGTTCACGATGGAAATAGATACCGATGATGCCTTGCCGATCCTAACGTCCTCAGCCGCCGTAAGGCAAATGGATGTTTGAGCCACAGTGTCTACCGGAAACCCACCCACACTGATCGATATCTACACGCTATCACCATCCGTCGCAGAAACGTTCTGTTCTGAGGACCTTGGACCACCGAGCGGAAGCCGTCTCAGACGCTGAAAACTGGCCGAAGGAATTGAGCCACTTACGGAAAGTGTTTAGGGAAAACGGCCAGACTTCGCAAGCAATATTTCCGAAAACATGGAAGCAGAAGGACCTCGAGGAGGAATGAAGAAAATTGCGTTTCTGCGGTTCCATGGCTCAGTAACAGGAAAGTTTAGCCTTCTCATAAAGAGGCATGAAATTGATTCGTTCTTCAGAGCTAAAAAAAAAAAAAAAAATCTACGTTTTATGTGGCCTTTGATAAATTATGTAGGCCTCAAAACGCCACGAGTATATCAAATGATCAAATACCGTGTGAATGTGGACAGTTTTATGTCGGACAGACTATGTGTGTTACTGAACAGCGCTGTGTAGAATATGAGACATGCTTTCGCCTTCAGTGCTCTGACAAGCTGGTAGCGTTCTCGCTTCCCGCGCCCGGGTTCCCGGGTTCGATTCCCGGCGGGGTCAGGGATTTTCTCTGCCTCGTGATGACTGGGTGTTGTGTGCTGTCCTTAGGTTAGTTAGGTTTAAGTAGGTCTAAGTTCTAGGGGACTGATGACCATAGATGTTAAGTCCCATAGTGCTCACAAGGGAACCTCCCCATCGCACCCCCCTCAGATTTAGTTATAAGTTTGCACAGTGGATAGGCCTTGAAAAACTGAACACAGATCAATCGAGAAAACAGGAAGAAGTTGTGTGGAACTATGAAAAAATAAGCAAAATACACAAACTGAGTAGTCCATGTGAAGATAGGCAACATCAAGGATAATCTGAACTCAGGAGCGCCGTGGTCCCGTGGTTAGCGTGAGCAGCTGCGGAACAACAGGTCCTTGGTTCAAGTCTCCCCTCAAGTGAAAAGTTTTTCTTTATTTTCGCTAAGTTATGATCTGTCCATTCGTTCATTCACTGTAATAAGTTTAGTGTCGGTGTTTTGCGACCGCACCGCAAAACCATGCGATTAGTAGACTAAAGGACGTGCCTCTCCAATGGGAGCCGAAAACATTTGATCGCAAGGTCATAGGTCAACCGATTCCTCCACTGGAAAATCCGTCTGGTATACTCTATACGACACTGGTGACGGCACGTGCGTCACATGACAGGAATATGTTGTCGACCCACCTAACTTGTACACTTGGCGAATGGGTAAAAAGGTTCTTCTACATTGCCCGATTTAGGTTTTCTTGTGGATGTGAGAATTACTCCCAAAAAAGTGATGAAAACATAAGAGTTTGTCACATAAACTGCAACAAATGAATCCAACAGTTTCACAGTCACACACTTTTCCCTGTGCTCTGTCAAAACATATGGTTTTAACGTTTTCAAATTTTTCCGTGTGTAGACCGTCAAATCCTGCATATGCCCAAGCAAATCTGAACATGTCCTGGAATTTTGGAGAGCGAAGTTGATTATGTGTGAGTGCCTGAACTTTGATAATTGTCTGAAAATAAAAAATAAAGTTTTATGCTCAAAGGAATGGTTGAACCAAGGACCTCTCGTTCCGTAGCTGCTCACGCTAACCACGGGACCACGGCGCTCCTGAGCTCAGTTCATCCTTGATGTTGCTTATCTTCGCATGGACTACTCAGTTTGTATATTTTGCTTATTTTTCCATAGTTCCACACAACTTCTTCCTGTTTTCTCGATTGATCTGTGTTCAGTTTTTCAAGGCCTATCCACTGTGCCAACTTATAACTAAATCTGAGAGGCGTGCGACGGGGAGGTTCCCTTGTTGGAGCCATTTGAACCAGTTTTTAAATTGTCGTCTTGTTCATTGTCATTGTCATCGTCTTCCTCCAAAACACTTCTCACGAAGTCCTCAGACCTTGAAACATTCAAATTTACAGCTTCAAAGAAGTTTTAGCGACATATGATAACAGGTGTGACTTATAACACTAAAAATAATTCAGTCTCTATTAGCAGTTGACGACAACTGATTAACAGCACGACTGACCAGTAACTGATTTATCCAACAATGTACACCTTAGGCGTTGTTGTACGATTCATTTGTCATTTGTAGTCGATTTTTCTTCTGCCATACGTTTTCCCCGTTCTCCGATAAGATTCCGTTGCAATTTGACGTCATTCTGACCAGTGGTGTTATTTCTACAACGGTTTGAAAGTTTAACTTTAATTATAATCACCCCGTATATAGCACGTGTGTTTATGTGAAAATAAATACTAGTAACGTTTTATGGTATTTTACCACTATCAATTTAATTTTTTTCTTAATTTTTCCGGTTATCTGAATATTTAATAATCCGGAAGACCCTGGATCCACCTAGTCCGGCTAAGTGAGGTTCCCGTACATATGGAAATATTTGTCTTTGACCCTCCCAGGCGATACCGCCTTACCGAAGGGACCTAAAATGCCGCGCATGAGATTTTGTGGTCCCGAGTTCGAGTCTCGGTCCAGCATACAGTTTTAATCTGCCAGGAAGTTTCAGATTTTGTGGTCTTTGACGGAGCCAAGGACTATGATGGAGGTAGTGTAGCTACTGCCGGTGTCACCCAAAGCGGACAAATCTCGACGGAGGTGATAGACAAATTGTGTCCCACAACGTAACAAAGGGGGATATGTTTGAAGTGAAGCAAACCGACCTTGGACAGCAAATACTGGTGATAAGAGCAGCCGTTAAAGTGGCGCTGCCTCGAGTCTGTACTTCCCATCGCACTCCCGTCTGATTTAGTGGTAAGGTGGCCCAGTGGACAGCCCGCCAAAAACTGAACACAGATCAAGCATGAAAACAGGAAGTAGGTGTACTGAAACGTGAAAATAGAAGCAAAATAGAAACAGTGAACGGTCCAAGAACAAGAAGTGCAATATAGAGAAGCTGCATGTTCAGATAGCGTCGTGGTAGAGTGGTTACTGCGTTGGACTGCAAAGCGGGTGAGCCGTGTTGAAACCTTCCTCATGGCCCCCTTTCTTTTATTTCTGTTTTCGCTGATCGCTTTATTCAAATTTGTGTTTGTGTCGTTGTGTAACGTCCGTTTGCAACAGCGACGTGTAAGGTAGGGTTCTGTAATGACAGTTGATTCAGCATAACTACTCTATTAGCAACGGAGAGTTCAAATGGGAACCGTTACAAGGTGACGACAAGTCATCCGAATCCTCCACCGGAAAACACGTCTGGTGTGTCATACACGGCATTAGTGACAGTGAAACGTCCCCTTAGAACAATTATACACGTCTGTGCTTAAACTGACACACAATATTTTTAGCGCAACGCAATCTGACTTTCAGAAATCCCTACTAAAGAATGGCCCTGACCAACATTAACCTATGCGTTTCACAAATCGCTTACCTCACAAAAATCTTGGTTACTCGAACTACTGAAATACAGCGAGCGCCACTACTGCCAGCTAAATAAAAGATTCAAACTACGGAAGGCACTAACTACTGACAGGCATAGTTAGCAAATGAAAGATTTTGATAGAGAACAAACAATGTATTTACCTTAACAGTCATAATATATATAGTAGTTCATGGCATCCAGTGTTACAAATTTCAAAACTCCGCCATCTCTCTCCCCACATCTACCACTGCTGGCGGCTCACCTCCAACTGCACAACGCTACGCGCTGTTCACATCCAGCTGCCGCTGCCCAACACTACAATGGCAGACAACAATGCAAACTAGCCACAGACTGCACACAGCACAGCCAGTGATTTTCATATAGAGCGCTACGTAACGTTGCCAATAAGAAAACATAAACAGCCTACTTACATAAAGAAAACATAAACAGCTTACTTACAACAGTACGTGTGTCATATGACAGCAATCTCTTATTGATGCACCTAATTTGTAAGACTGGTAAGTAAGTGAGATATGCCTCCTTGTTCGATATAGATGTTCATATGAATGTGATCAGGCCCAAGGAAATGAAGAAACATAATAGTTTGTCACATAAGCTGCAACAAATTATGCTCGCACACCCACCGTCGTCGCGACTGCACAGATATCGGTTCGCCGTTGCCCCTATCCCCGACCCGGCAGCGGAGCTGATCTCAAAAGTTTGTGTATATATTGTCCCGGCCGGCTAGTTAAGAACCATTCCCTGCCTTGTGGGTCGGGCATAAAACATCTCTGAATCACGTTGTGTATCTAGTCGTGTGAACTAGCAGTTGAAAATTGATCTCGTTTTTCCAGAGATAATTCATACACTTTCAACCACGACGGATCCAAAGACAGATTTGTTTTTTATTACTCTGTGGTAAGATATCAATTGAGTTCCAGTCTATTTTTACTAATTTGTTTCCCTAAATAATTTGATTTAGTTACTCTAGCAGTCTGTATGCATTCTTTGAATCCTATTAAATATGTTTGTAAAAGGTTTATCAGCTTCCTTCAATAATCCTTGAATGTCACAAATATTATTGTCTATGTACTAGCTGACAATGGAATTTAGTAAACACTGGGAATGTCTCGTATATTTCTGTGTTATTGACACAATTAAGTTCTTAAATTAATTAGAGATAGCACTGGGGGTCAATGAAAGGAGAGTTGATCGTAGTGTGTATTGTTTCGGTATGATAACAGTCCATCAATATGACATTCCTTCGTGTACCTATCACCAAAGGTATGATTTCCCATGAAACTGTCCTTTGACATTAATGTCTCTGGGCCTTACAATGTCTAAGCTTCTCAATTCACACGACACGATATTAATTATGGGTTCGAATCCTTTCACTGTCTGTTCAGCACAAGTTTAGTCTTTTAACGGGCACTATTTTTCACTTCTCGTTTATTAGCGGAATCACCTTGACAACGAGCGGCAAAGTTACTAGTGTGATTAGGTCCAAACTATTTTCGGTCCCAATACTCTTTAATAATTCGCATACAGCGAATAAAGTCCTAATTCAACATAAAGGTTTCCGTATTGCCAATAAATCTCTTCACAATGATAAGTATACGCTCGTAGTGTTTCGATTAACACGTACAACCACCATTGACTTGAATATCAATGTTCGTACACCCAGTCACGTCTAATTGACTCCGTCTCTGAATTTATCTCAAAATAATCTATACTCCACCATTCCAAGGTCTAAACCAGTTCTAAGAACGCAATTTAATTTGGCTTCTAATCCCAAAATTTCGACTACCACGGAAGAACTGCAAACACACTCGCCACCGCTGAAAACAAAAACTCAAGAGACTTAACAATGCTGCGCATTGGTTTATACATTACATTCAAAACAAAACGCAATTCTATTATGTCTTCCTTGGATTCCCTTTGTACTACTTTGCGTTACTCTATTTCGAATATCAACTCATTGTAAAAATTTTAACTAACTATTACTTCGAAATACTACTACCGTTTTTTGACCCTTAGGTCATTTCGTATTACAGAATTTAATCTAATACTCGTTTATGTATAACCACTCTCTAAAGAGCGGTTACAAAAGGAATGCAACAGTTTCACAATCACAGAGTTTCTTCGTGCTCTGTCAAAACTTGTGTTTTAACGGTTTTGAAGTTCAGTTTTGGAGGTTTTGACTCCTGCATTCCTTTATTGTAATATAGTTCACAACCGTTTATTTGTTTTCGTTTCTGTGAGCCGTCTGTGTGGTATCTCGCCTGCTCTCACTATTCATCACATTTACTTGCGATGGTAACGTATTCTTACCACATGACTCATATTCTGTTGAAACGGTACATTAGTTTCCGCTCTATAAGCAGCAGGTTTCGCTGCTCGCTCGCACCGGGAAATAGAAACAGAGGCGGCTCCGCAGCCAATTTTATTGCACGACGCGGCCGGCCGTGGGTGCAACAGGACCCATGAGGACGGGTGGAAAGAAATGTGTCAGGCTTCATAATACGTATTTATATGTGTCGTGTATTATGCCTTTCTTGTACGTGGATGTGAATCTGCACATGAACTTTCCTAATCCTCCTCACACCTTTCCGTAAAGCGAGGCCAAATCTTTGTTGGGAAGTAGTTCTGTAGTATAGTAGTGCGAACCTCACTCCTGGGTAGGGGATCAGAGAGACAGCACAGGCAGGTAAAAGTCAAAGACTTTCCAGTGTCACAAGATTTGAGGTGGAGAGGTTGGTCACGGACAAGTGGTTCGACCACCCCCTCCACCGGGGCCCAGGAAGACCTCCGGGTGCCCGCCATATTCTAGGAGGGTTACAGAAGACGGGTAAGTGAGCAGACGTGCCCTCAGTGCGTCTGTCTCAATGTTCACGCATGGAAGAGAGGTATTTGAATATTTGTACTAATTGTTTTATTTCCAGCTTCGGATTGTGTAAGGAAATGAATGATCTCGTTAATTAAGGAAATTTGACCCCCTGTGTTAATGTATCTGGTCCCCAGTTTGCCCGTTATCCTCCTCACATAGTGGATGTCCTATGTAAAATGTTGGGAGACTTTGCTGATATACATTTGGCCAACGCAATTCCGTCTTATTGTTCAAATGGTGCAAATGGCTCTGAGCACTATGGGACTCAACATCTTAGGTCATAAGTCCCCTAGAACTTAGAACTACTTAAACCTAACTAACTTAAGGACATCACACACACCCATGCCCGAGGCAGGATTCGAACCTGCGACCGTAGCAGTCCCGCGGTTCCGGACTGCAGCGCCAGAACCGCTTGACCACCGTGGCCGGCTCCGTCTTATTGTAGAAACGTGCGTGCAGATTAGTATATAATATACCCGGGCTATAAGTTGAAAATTTGTAATATCTGTAAACTGAAACAATTGCTGTTATCGGTGTAAAGTCGTGTGATAATGCTTAAAATAAATAGGAAATCAACTGTCATCAATCTTTAACATACCTTAAAAATCACAAAGAAGTCAAGTTAACGGAATTTATTTAAAATAAAAGCTATAGAATGCAGGGACCCACACATCAGCTTGTGAGCCCTCCAGCCCCTTGCCCAGTAACAAACAGAAAGGACACGCTGTCTAGGGAGCGCTCTCAAGCTCGTCTCCGCAGTTATCCGTTGCGCAATTTTGATTCAAGGCTTGACATCAACTTTCGTCTGGCGTCCCTAGGCAAGGAGGTAAGACGGTAACTTTCACTGTAGTCAACAACAACTGTCTAGGTTACAGAAGGAGAACGAACATTTCAATGAACGGACCGACAGTTCATAATTTTGTAAAAAAAAGTAATTTCCAGGCCAATACCATAACCACTTACCCAAGACGCCGTTCCATTTACAGGCTGTTCTCTATTGCACTTCCTATTCTTGAATGGTTCACTGTTTCCCGTTTGCCTTTTTTTCACGGTTCAATACACATTCTTCCTGTTTTCAAGCTTGATCTGTGTTCAGTTTTTGAGGGGTTATCCACTGGGCCATCTTACCACAAAATCTGAGGGGGGTGCTACGGGAAGTTTCCCTTGTAAGTAATTGTGGACCTGTAACCCTTATACTCAAAATTATCAAATATGAAAGGAAACGCAGAGAGGCGGGTAAAACAAGTGACGATATCATGGGGGGAAAATAATGATGGTATGAAACACATAACATCAGCAAAGCAAGTGGAAGTAGTAACGCAGTTTAAGAGAGAGCAAGGCTCGCAGTTTTCGGACTGATGGAGACCAAAAAAAAAGAGCGGATGTTAAAAAATGAAAAATTACAACATAAAGTGTACTGAATGTCAAGGCGAGGGTACAGGAAAGAGTAGCATTCAAAGTCCGGAAAAATTTCAAAGAGAGGACTATATCCTTCACACATTCATCTAGACAGAGCCTGGCTTAAATAATTGTGTCAGTTTATGTCTTTGAGGAGCTTTCACAGTCAGATACAATCTACTGAAGTGTATCAATTGAACTTTCTTACAGTAAGCCACATAGCTACGGAGACATTTTGTAGAACGGTGTCCTTTATAAACGGCCATCTTTCTACTTCAAGCCGTCACAAGCTTTAATAATAAATATATGTCTGAGTGATTCTAAATGCTATTATTTTTACATAAAGAAAAGTATTTTCAATAACCATCAAATCGTGAGTTACATTCTTAATTTATATATATATGACTTAGTGAATTTACTCATTGCACTTTTGTTGCTTGTGCCTATGATCAGTTTCAGAACTCAAACTAGTAATCAAGTTATTTTATTTAATAAGATTGTACCTTGAATTGCTGGTGTACTCAAGTACCACGACAATAAAATAAGAACAGTGAACTGTTGTGAATTGTTGAGGAAGTCTGAATCAGAACAGTGGTGTATTTAAGGTTACAAAATAGTGATAAGCTTTGTTAATTCTTTTATACCTACAACGAGCCGATAAATCTAACTCAAAAAATGACAAACAGAAATGAGAATAGGGGTGGTGTTTGATAGGCAAAGTATGCATAATTGGGGTGGAATCCATATAAATTCTCTCCTGAATTAATCCATTTTACAATGCAAGCAGACTCCGTTTAGATCAATGCATCGTGAGACCCAATTCTGTTCAAATGGAGTCAAGTAGACCACGTATACCACAAACTGCGGTTCACCTGAGAACAGGGAGCTGTGAATATCTATCATTCAACAACCTTACACCGGTCCAACGGTATTTTACCCTTTCACATTGATTCCGGGTACAGCAGAAAACGGCGCGCTGCGGCAGCTGTAACGTTCTGACGCGTCCACGACGATTTGCAAACTAGGCGGTCTGGCGTCCCGATTAATTATCAGAACGCATTAAACTTCCCTATCTGAGCCCTGAACTGCCGGCAGATATCAGTGTGAGGTACACCCGTTCACCAGGCTGGCCAAACCAATTTGACTTACAGGCACGACGGTGCGTGCTGGAATTGTCAATTGTAGGCCGGCCGACTCAGGATGAATCAGTTCACCCTCGAAACCGCGAGATTATCACCTAAAACATGAAAGTTAATCTGGCTGACAATGTTGTTAAAGTGAGAGAGTGGGGTGCCACCTCTCAGTACATTATGTTTTTATGTAGCTAGAGAGAAATCGTTGCTCTTATATCTGTGGCACATTGATCGACTTCTGGGTATTCATCCCTGTTTCAGTTACACGAGACTATTTGCCTGAGATCTTTGACGCAACAGTGGCTTCGACTAGTGTCTTGCGAGGACGTGGCCACCACACGCGACCAGTCGGTTTGAAAAGAAAACAAGGCATTCTGCTCAGTTTGTACCGTTCGGGCTGTTTCATGTTTCGTAGATCATTTGCACGATAAATCGTAATGATGTGGAACGAGTCATTTTACATACACTTTGTAACTTAATTTTTTAATATGTCTACGTGTCGAATATTTATAAAG
Organism: Schistocerca cancellata; assembly: GCF_023864275.1. NCBI lineage: Eukaryota > Metazoa > Arthropoda > Insecta > Orthoptera > Acrididae > Schistocerca > Schistocerca cancellata. The sequence goes on from NC_064630.1 coordinate 571,243,521, forward strand.
CATTTTAAAATTTTTTTAAATATCTACTGATGTTAGTTGATAATTCCTACCCAGCACCTTTTGCATTTTGCAGTAACAGAAATTGTTCTACAGAGTAGGAGTTGCCAAGCACAGGTTTTACCTAGCTACCCGCCAGACATTTTATATCACTGGCTAAGTTATCAAAAATTTTGTTGCACCATTGTGCTCTCCTTTCTGTGCTAAAGACAACCTAGCCGTATAGTAATGAATGTCATTTTTCCTTTATTTTAGTTTCGTTCATCATTGTCTCTTTTGAACTGCAGTGGATTATTTACAACAATCTTCATGAGAGAATAAATAGACTGTGAAGCAGTGGTCAGAATGTCCAACTTCTTAAACACATATCTACGAGATGATGGTAGGTGTGCAAAGAAGTTGTGCTTTTGCTCGTGTGTGCTATGGTGTGCTAATGAGTGTGGCTGCATTAACATATACTGAGAGAGCAACCATGCATAAAAGCAGCAGTGGGCATGTATTACCTAAATGATTACAACAAGCTTATACAGCTCAAATGCGCCTATTCTGCAACACAAAGTAAGGTGTTTCTTTATTTGACCACCTGCCGAGCTATACACACCGGTGCAGTGTGGTTGCTTAGTAGTGTTATAGAATGAGTATCAGTGTGGCGATTATTGTACTCATTACCCTTTTCATTCCATTCAACATATCTTCTAATCCTTCTTCACTTTCATTGAGGGTAGCAGGCCCAGTTCGACAACATTTTTCCGCACGAGCAACATATCATTTTGCGCTCACCCCTCAACCCCATTTTTCCCACGCCCGGGTTCCCGGGTTCGATTTCCGGCGGGGTCAGGGATTTTCTCTGCCTCGTGATGACTGGGTGTTGTGTGATGTCCTTAGGTTAGTTAGGTTTAAGTAGTTCTAAGTTCTAGGGGACTGATGACCATAGATGTTAAGTCCCATAGTGCTCAGAGCCATTTGAACCCATTTTTCTACACAAGCGACGTACCATACGGCGCCCTGCCCTCTTCTCTCTCTCCCTCACACATTAGTTGCCATTCTTTGGGCCCTTGGAAACACTAAAAATGAAACTAAATCTAGTGGGCGGAAGGATAAGTTCTTTTCGTTACTTCTTATGATTCACCCTGTGAACAAACTTTAGAGTACTGTTGAATTTTAAACCCACTCTTGAACCCTTATCTTCGTCATTGCTTCTTCGACGTACAGATTGAACACTATGGGCGAAAGACTGTATCCTTGTCTTACATCCTTTGAGAACCTCGTGCTTGCTCTTCCGGTCTCATAGTTCTTTCTTGGTTATTATAAACACTGCATATCTCCCATCTTCCCTTGCAGCTTAGTCCTATTTTACTGAGAATTTCGAACGTCCTGCACCATTTTATGTTGTCAAACTTTTTTCTAGGTTGACAGATCCTATGAGCGTGTCTTGACTTTTCTTCAGTCTCGCTTCCGTTATGAAGCCCAACTACAGAACTGCCTGTTTGGTGCCGTTATCTTTGCTTACGCCAAACTGAGCGTCGTCGAACAGGTCCACAGTTTTCTTCTCCATCGCTCTGTATATTATTCATGTCAGCATCGTGGATGCATGAGCTATTAAGCTGTTAGTTTTCGCACTTATCTGCTCTTGCTATCTTCGGAAACGCCTGAATGACGTTTTTTCGAAAGTCTGATGGTACGTCGCCAGTCTCGTAGATTCTACACACCAACTTGAATAGTCGTTTACTTGCCATTTCCCCAGTATTTTTAAAAATTCCGAAGGGATGACATCGATCTCTTCTGTATTATTTGATTCTTCCTGAATCAGTCAGAGCTGTTTTAAATTCTGATTCTAATACAGCGTCCCCTATCTCTTCTCTGTCGACTCCTGTTTCTTCTTCCATCAGCTAGTCTGACGAGTCCTCCCCCTCACAGAGGTCTTCAGTGTACTCTTTCCACCTATCCGCCCTTTCCTCTGCGTTTAGCAATGGAATTCCCAATGCACTCTTAATGTTATCATTCTTGCATTTAATTTCACCGAATGCCATTCTGACTTTTCTATATGCTAAGTCAGTTCTTCCGACGATCATTTCTTTTTCAATTTCTTCATACTTTTCCTGCAGTCATTTCACCTTGGCTGCTCTGTCCTTGCTATTTACTTCATTCCTAAAAGATTTATACTGCTGTTTCCCTGTCTTTCAATGGCACTTTGTACTTCCTTCTTTTATCGATCAATTGCATTGTTTCTTCTCTTACCGAAGGTTTCTTCGGAGTTACCTTCCTTCTATCATGTTGACTGTCCAACATCTCTGATTGCCCTTTTTAGAGATATTCGTCCTCCAAATGTCTAGTGTGATATTTCTTATCTCAATATCCTCATCTACAGCAGACTTCAAACCATGAGTTATGCTGTAGTAAATATTCATACCAATCGATGAGGAGTACAAAATCTGTGCTGAAAAATATTGACAAAATCTGGAGACAATTAGCAATGTCTGCATCTGTTAATAAACCTATGCGGCTGGTCCCGGTGGAGGTTCGAGTCCTCCCTCGGGCATGGGTGTGTGTGTTTGTCCTTAGGATAATTTAGGTTAAGTAGTGTGTAAGCTTAGGGACTGATGACCTCAGCAGTTAAGTCCCATAAGATTTCACACACATTTGAACATTTTTGTTAATAAACGTATGTCCTCAGCAGGTAGAAACTTCCCAAAGGACTCACAACCAACTTTAGACCATGCATATAAATCTATATTTGCATCCGCTTTAGTATCTAGCAGCTGCGCAACTTCCATGAAATACTTAATCAGACACAGGAGAACAGTCCATCCTAGATGCTGCATCTCAACTGGAAGTTTCGCCCTGGCCAATTTGACAGTGTTATGCAGGCTACCATCAGTTACCGTACTGTAGTAGCGTTGTAGCGTTTGAAGCTGTAGAAATAGTCTCTCCATCACCCGCATCAGAGTCTCCTTCAGAGTCTGAATCTTGTGCATGTTCTTCCGCAACATCCTCCCAGCGGTTCGTTACACGATCAGCCAGAGCGCTTGCCACTGAACTGCGTCACCTCCATTAATTATTGTAGACCGAAGAGAAGTATTCACGAATATCAGTATGATTCTTCTAACTATGAAAGCCAACCAAAAATAAGTTAATAATATGCCTATTACATTAAAGTATGTGCATAAACTGTTTTCGTTTTGTTGTATATTTTCAGTAATAATCCTAAATGTGCACTCTCGATGGAAGAAAATTACATAACCTCAGCGGCTAACATTTTCGATAATTCGGGGCACAATATTAACTGCAATGTTCATTCTTCATTAAAAGAAACATTTCGCAGCATATAACCAGTAAAATTCTATGTAACCAGGAACTGAATTCACGACAATTTACTTGTTTGCATGCACGGTGCAGATGAAAAGTAGCTGTAAATCTGCTTACAAGCGATTCCCGTACTGATTTTATACTTTGCGGCGTAGAAAATGTAACTATGAATTGAACTTGCCGCAGTTAATATCAGAAGATCAGAAGTGCAACTCCAGTGTTGACAAATGCCAGCTGGACGCAGGACCAGCTCTGGAGACTAGTGCATGAAAGAGCATCGGTTAGTATTCATACTGTTGCTCACTTGTTTGCTGATATCTCAAGCCTACCGACGTAGAAACATGAACGCGATATTCATACTTATAAGAGAAACTATTGTGAATATCTAAAAAATGGTTCAAATGGCTCTGAGCACTATGGGACTCAACATCTTAGGTCATAAGTCCCCTAGAACTTAGAACTACTTAAACCTAACGAACCTAAGGACATCACACACACCCATGCCCGAGGCAGGATTCGAACCCGCGACCGTAGCAGTCCCGCGGTTCCAGACTGCAGCGCCAGAACCGCTAGACCACCGCGGCCGGCTGTGAATATCTTAATACCAATAAAATTGTTTGTAGTAAATAAAGTAATGTACAACATTTAAAAGCAGGTGGTGTCCAGTGAAAACCACACAGACTATATAAAAAGCATGGAGCTGACGTTGGTAACGCAGATAGATTTGTGTATGAAAGTGCCCTGTATTGGGAATCAGAAAGGAACAGCGCGGAAATTCACTGCTGTGCCATTCGAGTGTTATACGTGCTCAACGTGATGTCAGCGAGTCTTGTGTGCGTCCGACTTCAGTATGGAGGCAGGGAAAGAGGAACAGTTAGGTGCAGTGCCGTTTTTAATTGCGGAAGGATTGTCAGGCAGAGATATTCGTGCCCAAATGTCTGCTGCGTATGATGAACCAAGTATGTGACGTGTGAATGTATTTGTGTGGAATAAACGATTTCAGCGAGCAGTCAGCGAGGACAGGCTCATCGCGTCATTATCCATTCCGTCATTGCTGCGGTGGATGTTGCCGTCAGAAAGTACCGACGTCGAACAATGAAAGACACTCGGCTCTTGTTGGGCATCAGTCGCGGTATCGCTTACGCCATCACGACAGAGCATCCGAAGTTTCGGAAATTCTGTGTGCAGCGGATTCCCCACAGTCTGACGAAGAAGCAGAAGAACAGAATGTCGACATCACTGCAGCACCTGGAACCGTATCACGAAAAAAATAACATCGTTTCCTGTCCCGTATTGTCACTGGAAGTGAAACAGGGCGTCATCATTTTCAGCAAGAGAGGAACCACCAAAGCTTAAAATGGAAGAATATGGATTCACCCCCACCGAAAAGATCCAAAGACGAGCGTGCCAGCTCCAGTGAAGGCACAGTGTCCTTCTTCTTTGATCGCAAGGTCCCGCTGCCCACTGACTCCCTGGAACACGGCACCACAATTAACCCACAGCTCCCCGCACCACTTTGCAAAAAATTGAGCGCACCATCACGTTCAGACGGCCAGAAATGTTGACGGACGGCTTGATTCTGTTGCAGGATAACGCCCGCCCATATGTTATCAAGGTTATTTAGACTACGCTGCACAAGTTTCGCTGGGGAGCCCTTACACATCCTCCATACAGTCCCCGTCTCTCCCCATGCAATTTCCGTATGTGCCCGTCGATTTGCTTCGGACAAATGGTGCATGCCTGGGACAATCATGGCTCCGTAAACAACCGTAAACATTTTTCCATGAAGGCATAGCACATCTTGTCTCACAGGGGGATGAATTTATTGACAGTTATTGTCATTACGTTTGAAATAATTGACGGTTTACTTACTTTTTTCCGTTTGTCTCTTTATCGTTCGACTGTCCCTTATATACTGTAAAATGTATATTTTTTATGATTTTATTGGATGTGCTAATATTTGTAAAAGAAAATGATGTATTTGAAGAACTGTGGTCAGAGAAAAAGTTGTTAGGCAACAGTATCTGTGTCTGCGATGGCGCCACTGTGGAGTCGTACAATCTTTGACAGTCATTGGCGAATAGCTGTAGCGTGCAGCAGATGGAGTTTCGTTGAGTGTAGAGTGTAATGATCGAAGCATTTTGGAACTCAGCACAATGACATAAAAACGTTTTGAAATGAAGAACAAGATATTATTGGATGAGGTAAAAAGTTTATTTTTATTTTTGTAGACATGTATTGTTGGTCCACTTCACACTCGTTACAGTCGAGTTTTGATAATTATTCTGTTGATTGATCTGTGTTCATTTACTGTACCATGGAAGTTATCAGATTAAATGAATTTTCATATTGGTGTCTATAATGTTTTTTTTTTTTTTTTTTTTTTTTTGGGAGTTTCTTCCTAACTGAAATTTCGGAACTTAAAGGTTCAGTCATGTGTTTCATTGGCATTCTGTGTCAAGATTACGTACGGTACACAGTTTCCCTTGACCAAATGGTTCAAATGGCTCTGAGCACTATGGGACTTAACAGCTGAGGTCATCAGTCCCCTAGAACTTAGAACTACTTAAACCTAACTAACCTAAGGACATCACGCACAGCCATGCCCGAGGCAGGACTCGAACCTGCGACCGCGCAGTTCCAGACTGAAGCGCCTAGAACCGCTCGGCCACACTGGCCGGTTTCCGTGGACCAACTGTAGTTAGTTTGTGGTAGCATTTTTTTATCTGTGCGGAGTCTTGCTGTGTTGCTATTGCTGCCAGTATTTCATTTTGCAGGTGAGATTCACAATACGTGATTGTTTCATATCCTTTGCGCAATGTACGTTCTGTGAGTTTCTTTATTTTACTAGGGCCATATGTCAGTGCAGAAATTCTCGTGTGTGTTTCAGGTTACATTCTTACACAGGTCAACATTACAATCTTCTATGCAGTTAAGTCTTTTTTAAACAGTTCGC